>NW_027315104.1:0-74042 GCF_023375885.2 Dermacentor andersoni | reverse complement strand
CGTGCTAAGCATGCCGATGCTGCTCTTTTTAGCACCCGCGCACGGATTCGTGCGAAAACGCGTTTTAAGCATGCACATGCATCTTTTGGTAGACGAGATTGAAGTTTTCTGCAAAACCACAAGATGTGCATGCAAATGGTGCTTTTCGCAGAACGCCCACGTGGATTTCTACCAAACAACGTGCTAAGCATGCCGATGCTGCTCTTTTTAGCACCCGCGCACGGATTTGTGCGAAAACGCGTTTTAAGCATGCACATGCATCTTTTGGTAGACGAGATTGAAGTTTTCTGCAAAACCACAAGATGTGCATGCAAATGGTGCTTTTCGCAGAACGCGCACGTGGATTTCTACCAAACAACGTGCTCAGCATGCCGATGCTGCTCTTTTTAGCACGCCGCGCACGGATTCGTGCGAAAACGCGTTTTAAGCATGCACATGCATCTTTTGGTAGACGAGATTGAAGTTTTCTGCAAAACCACAAGATGTGCATGCAAATGGTGCTTTTGGCAGAACGCGCACGTGGATTTCTACCAAACGACGTGCTAAGCATGCCGATGCTGCTCTTTTTAGCACCCGCGCACGGATTCGTGCGAAAACGCGTTTTAAGCATGCACATGCATCTTTTGGTAGACACGGATGAAGTTTCTGCAAAACCACAAGATGTGCATGCAAATGGTGCTCTTGGCAGAACGCGCACGTGGATTTCTACCAAACGACGTGCTAAGCATGCCGATGCTGCTCTTTTTAGCACCCGCGCACGGATTCGTGCGAAAACGCGTTTTAAGCATGCACATGCATCTTTTGGTAGACGCGGATGAAGTTTTCTGCAAAACCACAAGATGTGCATGCAAATGGTGCTTTTGGCAGAACGCGCACGTGGATTTCTACCAAACGACGTGCTAAGCATGCCGATGCTGCTCTTTTTAGCACCCGCGCACGGATTTGTGCGAAAACGCGTTTTAAGCATGCACATGCATCTTTTGGTAGACGCGGATGAAGTTTTCTGCAAAACCACAAGATGTGCATGCAAATGGTGCTTTTGGCAGAACGCGCACGTGGATTTCTACCAAACGACGTGCTAAGCATGCCGATGCTGCTCTTTTTAGCACCCGCGCACGGATTCGTGCGAAAACGCGTTTTAAGCATGCACATGCATCTTTTGGTAGACGCGGATGAAGTTTTCTGCAAAACCACAAGATGTGCATGCAAATGGTGCTCTTGGCAGAACGCGCACGTGGATTTCTACCAAACGACGTGCTAAGCATGCCGATGCTGCTCTTTTTAGCACCCGCGCACGGATTTGTGCGAAAACGCGTTTTAAGCATGCACATGCATCTTTTGGTAGACGCGGATGAAGTTTTCTGCAAAACCACAAGATGTGCATGCAAATGGTGCTTTTGGCAGAACGCGCACGTGGATTTCTACCAAACGACGTGCTAAGCATGCCGATGCTGCTCTTTTTAGCACCCGCGCACGGTTTCGTGCGAAAACACGTTTTAAGCATGCACATGCATCTTTTGGTAGACGCGGATGAAGTTTTCTGCAAAACCACAAGATGTGCATGCAAATGGTGCTTTTGGCAGAACGCGCACGTGGATTTCTACCAAACGACGTGCTAAGCATGCCGATGCTGCTCTTTTTAGCACCCGCGCACGCATTTGTGCGAAAACGCGTTTTAAGCATGCACATGCATCTTTTGGTAGACGCGGATGAAGTTTTCTGCAAAACCACAAGATGTGCATGCAAATGGTGCTTTTTGCAGAACGCGCACGTGGATTTCTACCAAACGACGTGCTAAGCTTGCCGATGCTGCTCTTTTTAGCACCCGCGCACGGATTTGTGCGAAAATGCGTTTTAAGCATGCACATGCATCTTTTGGTAGACGCGGATGAAGTTTTCTGCAAAACCACAAGATGTCCATGCAAATGGTGCTTTTGGCAGAACGCGCACGTGGATTTCTACCAAACGACGTGCTAAGCATGCCGATGCTGCTCTTTTTAGCACCCGCGCACGCATTTGTGCGAAAACGCGTTTTAAGCATGCACATGCATCTTTTGGTAGACGCGGATGAAGTTTTCTGCAAAACCACAAGATGTGCATGCAAATGGTGCTTTTTGCAGAACGCGCACGTGGATTTCTACCAAACGACGTGCTAAGCATGCCGATGCTGCTCTTTTTAGCACCCGCGCACGCATTTGTGCGAAAACGCGTTTTAAACATGCACATGCATCTTTTGGTAGACGCGGATGAAGTTTTCTGCAAAACCACAAGATGTGCATGCAAATGGTGCTTTTTGCAGAACGCGCACGTGGATTTCTACCAAACGACGTGCTAAGCATGCCGATGCTGCTCTTTTTAGCACCCGCGCACGCATTTGTGCGAAAACGCGTTTTAAGCATGCACATGCATCTTTTGGTAGACGCGGATGAAGTTTTCTGCAAAACCACAAGATGTGCATGCAAATGGTGCTTTTTGCAGAACGCGCACGTGGATTTCTACCAAACGACGTGCTAAGAATGCCGATGCTGCTCTTTTTAGCACCCGCGCACGCATTTGTGCGAAAACGCGTTTTTAAGCATGCACATGCATCTTTGGTAGACGAGATTGAAGTTTTCTGTAAAACCACAAGATGTGCATGCAAATGGTGCTTTTCGCAGAACGCGCACGTGGATTTCTACCAAACAACGTGCTAAGCATGCCGATGCTGCTCTTTTTACCACCCGCGCACGGATTCGTGCGAAAACGCGTTTTAAGCATGCACATGCATCTTTTGGTAGACGCGGATGAAGTTTTCTGCAAAACCACAAGATGTGCATGCAAATGGTGCTTTTCGCAGAACGCGCACGTGGATTTCTACCAAACGACGTGCTAAGCATGCCGATGCTGCTCTTTTTAGCAACCGCGCACGGATTTGTGCGAAAACGCGTTTTAAGCATGCACATGCATCTTTTGGTAGACGAGATTGAAGTTTTCTGCAAAACCACAAGATGTGCATGCAAATGGTGCTTTTCGCAGAACGCGCACGTGGATTTCTACCAAACAACGTGCTAAGCATGCCGATGCTGCTCTTTTTAGCACCCGCGCACGGATTCGTGCGAAAACGCGTTTTAAGCATGCACATGCATCTTTTGGTAGACGAGATTGAAGTTTTCTGCAAAACCACAAGATGTGCATGCAAATGGTGCTTTTCGCAGAACGCGCACGTGGATTTCTACCAAACAACGTGCTAAGCATGCCGATGCTGCTCCTTTTAGCACCCGCGCACGGATTCGTGCGAAAACGCGTTTTAAGCATGCACATGCATCTTTTGGTAGACGCGGATGAAGTTTTCTGCAAAACCACAAGATGTGCATGCAAATGGTGCTCTTGGCAGAACGCGCACGTGGATTTCTACCAAACGACGTGCTAAGCATGCCGATGCTGCTCTTTTTAGCACCGCGCACGGATTTGTGCGAAAACGCGTTTTAAGCATGCACATGCATCTTTTGGTAGACGCGGATGAAGTTTTCTGCAAAACCACAAGATGTTCATGCAAATGGTGCTTTTGGCAGAACGCGCACGTGGATTTCTACCAAACGACGTGCTAAGCATGCCGATGCTGCTCTTTTTAGCACCCGCGCACGGATTCGTGCGAAAACGCGTTTTAAGCATGCACATGCATCTTTTGGTAGACGAGATTGAAGTTTTCTGCAAAACCACAAGATGTGCATGCAAATGGTGCTTTTCGCAGAACGCGCACGTGGATTTCTACCAAACAACGTGCTAAGCATGCCGATGCTGCTCCTTTTAGCACCCGCGCACGGATTCGTGCGAAAACGCGTTTTAAGCATGCACATGCATCTTTTGGTAGACGAGATTGAAGTTTTCTTCAAAACCACAACATGTGCATGCAAATGGTGCTTTTGGCAGAACGCGCACGTGGATTTCTACCAAACGACGTGCTAAGCATGCCGATGCTGCTCTTTTTAGCACCCGCGCACGGATTCGTGCGAAAACGCGTTTTAAGCATGCACATGCATCTTTTGGTAGACGCGGATGAAGTTTTCTGCAAAACCACAAGATGTGCATGCAAATGGTGCTCTTGGCAGAACGCGCACGTGGATTTCTACCAAACGGCGTGCTAAGCATGCCGATGCTGCTCTTTTTAGCACCCGCGCACGGATTCGTGCGAAAACGCGTTTTAAGCATGCACATGCATCTTTTGGTAGACGAGATTGAAGTTTTCTGCAAAACCACAAGATGTGCATGCAAATGGTGCTTTTCGCAGAACGCCCACGTGGATTTCTACCAAACAACGTGCTAAGCATGCCGATGCTGCTCTTTTTAGCACCCGCGCACGGATTTGTGCGAAAACGCGTTTTAAGCATGCACATGCATCTTTTGGTAGACGAGATTGAAGTTTTCTGCAAAACCACAAGATGTGCATGCAAATGGTGCTTTTCGCAGAACGCGCACGTGGATTTCTACCAAACAACGTGCTCAGCATGCCGATGCTGCTCTTTTTAGCACCCGCGCACGGATTCGTGCGAAAACGCGTTTTAAGCATGCACATGCATCTTTTGGTAGACGAGATTGAAGTTTTCTGCAAAACCACAAGATGTGCATGCAAATGGTGCTTTTGGCAGAACGCGCACGTGGATTTCTACCAAACGACGTGCTAAGCATGCCGATGCTGCTCTTTTTAGCACCCGCGCACGGATTCGTGCGAAAACGCGTTTTAAGCATGCACATGCATCTTTTGGTAGACACGGATGAAGTTTTCTGCAAAACCACAAGATGTGCATGCAAATGGTGCTCTTGGCAGAACGCGCACGTGGATTTCTACCAAACGACGTGCTAAGCATGCCGATGCTGCTCTTTTTAGCACCCGCGCACGGATTCGTGCGAAAACGCGTTTTAAGCATGCACATGCATCTTTTGGTAGACGAGATTGAAGTTTTCTGCAAAACCACAAGATGTGCATGCAAATGGTGCTTTTCGCAGAACGCGCACGTGGATTTCTACCAAACAACGTGCTAAGCATGCCGATGCTGCTCCTTTTAGCACCCGCGCACGGATTCGTGCGAAAACGCGTTTTAAGCATGCACATGCATCTTTTGGTAGACGAGATTGAAGTTTTCTTCAAAACCACAACATGTGCATGCAAATGGTGCTTTTGGCAGAACGCGCACGTGGATTTCTACCAAACGACGTGCTAAGCATGCCGATGCTGCTCTTTTTAGCACCCGCGCACGGATTCGTGCGAAAACGCGTTTTAAGCATGCACATGCATCTTTTGGTAGACGCGGATGAAGTTTTCTGCAAAACCACAAGATGTGCATGCAAATGGTGCTCTTGGCAGAACGCGCACGTGGATTTCTACCAAACGGCGTGCTAAGCATGCCGATGCTGCTCTTTTTAGCACCCGCGCACGGATTCGTGCGAAAACGCGTTTTAAGCATGCACATGCATCTTTTGGTAGACGAGATTGAAGTTTTCTGCAAAACCACAAGATGTGCATGCAAATGGTGCTTTTTGCAGAACGCCCACGTGGATTTCAACCAAACAACGTGCTAAGCATGCCGATGCTGCTCTTTTTAGCACCCGCGCACGGATTTGTGCGAAAACGCGTTTTAAGCATGCACATGCATCTTTTGGTAGACGAGATTGAAGTTTTCTGCAAAACCACAAGATGTGCATGCAAATGGTGCTTTTCGCAGAACGCGCACGTGGATTTCTACCAAACAACGTGCTCAGCATGCCGATGCTGCTCTTTTTAGCACCCGCGCACGGATTCGTGCGAAAACGCGTTTTAAGCATGCACATGCATCTTTTGGTAGACGAGATTGAAGTTTTCTGCAAAACCACAAGATGTGCATGCAAATGGTGCTTTTGGCAGAACGCGCACGTGGATTTCTACCAAACGACGTGCTAAGCATGCCGATGCTGCTCTTTTTAGCACCCGCGCACGGATTCGTGCGAAAACGCGTTTTAAGCATGCACATGCATCTTTTGGTAGACACGGATGAAGTTTTCTGCAAAACCACAAGATGTGCATGCAAATGGTGCTCTTGGCAGAACGCGCACGTGGATTTCTACCAAACGACGTGCTAAGCATGCCGATGCTGCTCTTTTTAGCACCCGCGCACGGATTCGTGCGAAAACGCGTTTTAAGCATGCACATGCATCTTTTGGTAGACGCGGATGAAGTTTTCTGCAAAACCACAAGATGTGCATGCAAATGGTGCTTTTGGCAGAACGCGCACGTGGATTTCTACCAAACGACGTGCTAAGCATGCCGATGCTGCTCTTTTTAGCACCCGCGCACGGATTTGTGCGAAAACGCGTTTTAAGCATGCACATGCATCTTTTGGTAGACGCGGATGAAGTTTTCTGCAAAACCACAAGATGTGCATGCAAATGGTGCTTTTGGCAGAACGCGCACGTGGATTTCTACCAAACGACGTGCTAAGCATGCCGATGCTGCTCTTTTTAGCACCCGCGCACGGATTCGTGCGAAAACGCGTTTTAAGCATGCACATGCATCTTTTGGTAGACGCGGATGAAGTTTTCTGCAAAACCACAAGATGTGCATGCAAATGGTGCTCTTGGCAGAACGCGCACGTGGATTTCTACCAAACGACGTGCTAAGCATGCCGATGCTGCTCTTTTTAGCACCCGCGCACGGATTTGTGCGAAAACGCGTTTTAAGCATGCACATGCATCTTTTGGTAGACGCGGATGAAGTTTTCTGCAAAACCACAAGATGTGCATGCAAATGGTGCTTTTGGCAGAACGCGCACGTGGATTTCTACCAAACGACGTGCTAAGCATGCCGATGCTGCTCTTTTTAGCACCCGCGCACGGTTTCGTGCGAAAACGCGTTTTAAGCATGCACATGCATCTTTTGGTAGACGCGGATGAAGTTTTCTGCAAAACCACAAGATGTGCATGCAAATGGTGCTCTTGGCAGAACGCGCACGTGGATTTCTACCAAACGACGTGCTAAGCATGCCGATGCTGCTCTTTTTAGCACCCGCGCACGGATTCGTGCGAAAACGCGTTTTAAGCATGCACATGCATCTTTTGGTAGACGAGATTGAAGTTTTCTGCAAAACCACAAGATGTGCATGCAAATGGTGCTTTTCGCAGAACGCCCACGTGGATTTCTACCAAACAACGTGCTAAGCATGCCGATGCTGCTCTTTTTAGCACCCGCGCACGGATTTGTGCGAAAACGCGTTTTAAGCATGCACATGCATCTTTTGGTAGACGAGATTGAAGTTTTCTGCAAAACCACAAGATGTGCATGCAAATGGTGCTTTTCGCAGAACGCGCACGTGGATTTCTACCAAACAACGTGCTAAGCATGCCGATGCTGCTCTTTCTAGCACCCGCGCACGGATTCGTGCGAAAACGCGTTTTAAGCATGCACATGCATCTTTTGGTAGACGAGATTGAAGTTTTCTGCAAAACCACAAGATGTGCATGCAAATGGTGCTTTTCGCAGAACGCGCACGTGGATTTCTACCAAACAACGTGCTAAGCATGCCGATGCTGCTCTTTTTAGCACCCGCGCACGGATTCGTGCGAAAACGCGTTTTAAGCATGCACATGCATCTTTTGGTAGACGCGGATGAAGTTTTCTGCAAAACCACAAGATGTGCATGCAAATGGTGCTCTTGGCAGAACGCGCACGTGGATTTCTACCAAACGACGTGCTAAGCATGCCGATGCTGCTCTTTTTAGCACCCGCGCACGGATTCGTGCGAAAACGCGTTTTAAGCATGCACATGCATCTTTTGGTAGACGAGATTGAAGTTTTCTGCAAAACCACAAGATGTGCATGCAAATGGTGCTTTTCGCAGAACGCCCACGTGGATTTCTACCAAACAACGTGCTAAGCATGCCGATGCTGCTCTTTTTAGCACCCGCGCACGGATTTGTGCGAAAACGCGTTTTAAGCATGCACATGCATCTTTTGGTAGACGAGATTGAAGTTTTCTGCAAAACCACAAGATGTGCATGCAAATGGTGCTTTTCGCAGAACGCGCACGTGGATTTCTACCAAACAACGTGCTAAGCATGCCGATGCTGCTCTTTCTAGCACCCGCGCACGGATTCGTGCGAAAACGCGTTTTAAGCATGCACATGCATCTTTTGGTAGACGAGATTGAAGTTTTCTGCAAAACCACAAGATGTGCATGCAAATGGTGCTTTTCGCAGAACGCGCACGTGGATTTCTACCAAACAACGTGCTAAGCATGCCGATGCTGCTCTTTTTAGCACCCGCGCACGGATTCGTGCGAAAACGCGTTTTAAGCATGCACATGCATCTTTTGGTAGACGAGATTGAAGTTTTCTGCAAAACCACAAGATGTGCATGCAAATGGTGCTTTTCGCAGAACGCGCACGTGGATTTCTACCAAACAACGTGCTAAGCATGCCGATGCTGCTCTTTTTAGTACCCGCGCACGGATTCGTGCGAAAACGCGTTTTAAGCATGCACATGCATCTTTTGGTAGACGAGATTGAAGTTTTCTGCAAAACCACAAGATGTGCATGCAAATGGTGCCTTTCGCAGAACGCGCACGTGGATTTCTACCAAACAACGTGCTAAGCATGCCGATGCTGCTCTTTTTAGCACCCGCTCACGGATTCGTGCGAAAACGCGTTTTAAGCATGCACATGCATCTTTTGGTAGACGAGATTGAAGTTTTCTGCAAAACCACAAGATGTGCATGCAAATGGTGCTTTTCGCAGAACGCGCACGTGGATTTCTACCAAACAACGTGCTAAGCATGCCGATGCTTCTCTTTTTAGCACCCGCGCACGGATTCGTGCGAAAACGCGTTTTAAGCATGCACATGCATCTTTTGGTAGACGCGGATGAAGTTTTCTGCAAAACCACAAAATGTGCATGCAAATAGTGCTTTTGGCAGAACGCGCACGTGGATTTCTACCAAACGACGTGCTAAGCATGCCGATGCTGCTCTTTTTAGCACCCGCGCACGGATTTGTGCGAAAACGCGTTTTAAGCATGCACATGCATCTTTTGGTAGACGCGGATGAAGTTTTCTGCAAAACCACAAGATGTGCATGCAAATGGTGCTTTTTGCAGAACGCGCACGTGGATTTCTACCAAACGACGTGCTAAGCTTGCCGATGCTGCTCTTTTTAGCACCCGCGCACGGATTTGTGCGAAAATGCGTTTTAAGCATGCACATGCATCTTTTGGTAGACGCGGATGAAGTTTTCTGCAAAACCACAAGATGTGCATGCAAATGGTGCTTTTGGCAGAACGCGCACGTGGATTTCTACCAAACGACGTGCTAAGCATGCCGATGCTGCTCTTTTTAGCACCCGCGCACGCATTTGTGCGAAAACGCGTTTTAAGCATGCACATGCATCTTTTGGTAGACGCGGATGAAGTTTTCTGCAAAACCACAAGATGTGCATGCAAATGGTGCTTTTTGCAGAACGCGCACGTGGATTTCTACCAAACGACGTGCTAAGCATGCCGATGCTGCTCTTTTTAGCACCCGCGCACGCATTTGTGCGAAAACGCGTTTTAAACATGCACATGCATCTTTTGGTAGACGCGGATGAAGTTTTCTGCAAAACCACAAGATGTGCATGCAAATGGTGCTTTTTGCAGAACGCGCACGTGGATTTCTACCAAACGACGTGCTAAGCATGCCGATGCTGCTCTTTTTAGCACCCGCGCACGCATTTGTGCGAAAACGCGTTTTAAGCATGCACATGCATCTTTTGGTAGACGCGGATGAAGTTTTCTGCAAAACCACAAGATGTGCATGCAAATGGTGCTCTTGGCAGAACGCGCACGTGGATTTCTACCAAACGACGTGCTAAGCATGCCGATGATGCTCTTTTTAGCACCCGCGCACGGATTTGTGCGAAAACGCGTTTTAAGCATGCACATGCATCTTTTGGTAGACGAGATTGAAGTTTTCTGCAAAACCACAAGATGTGCATGCAAATGGTGCTTTTCGCAGAACGCGCACGTGGATTTCTACCAAACGACGTGCTAAGCATGCCGATGCTGCTCTTTTTAGCACCCGCGCACGGATTCGTGCGAAAACGCGTTTTAAGCATGCACATGCATCTTTTGGTAGACGAGATTGAAGTTTTCTGCAAAACCACAAGATGTGCATGCAAATGGTGCTTTTCGCAGAACGCCCACGTGGATTTCTACCAAACAACGTGCTAAGCATGCCGATTCTGCTCTTTTTAGCACCCGCGCACGGATTTGTGCGAAAACGCGTTTTAAGCATGCACATGCATCTTTTGGTAGACGAGATTGAAGTTTTCTGCAAAACCACAAGATGTGCATGCAAATGGTGCTTTTCGCAGAACGCGCACGTGGATTTCTACCAAACAACGTGCTAAGCATGCCGATGCTGCTCTTTTTAGCACCCGCGCACGGATTCGTGCGAAAACGCGTTTTAAGCATGCAGATGCATCTTTTGGTAGACGAGATTGAAGTTTTCTGCAAAACCACAAGATGTGCATGCAAATGGTGCTTTTCGCAGAACGCGCACGTGGATTTCTACCAAACAACGTGCTAAGCATGCCGATGCTGCTCCTTTTAGCACCCGCGCACAGATTCGTGCGAAAACGCGTTTTAAGCATGCACATGCATCTTTTGGTAGACGAGATTGAAGTTTTCTGCAAAACCACAACATGTGCATGCAAATGGTGCTTTTGGCAGAACGCGCACGTGGATTTCTACCAAACGACGTGCTAAGCATGCCGATGCTGCTCTTTTTAGCACCCGCGCACGGATTCGTGCGAAAACGCGTTTTAAGCATGCACATGCATCTTTTGGTAGACGCGGATGAAGTTTTCTGCAAAACCACAAGATGTGCATGCAAATGGTGCTCTTGGCAGAACGCGCACGTGGATTTCTACCAAACGGCGTGCTAAGCATGCCGATGCTGCTCTTTTTAGGCCCCGCGCACGGATTCGTGCGAAAACGCGTTTTAAGCATGCACATGCATCTTTTGGTAGACGAGATTGATGTTTTCTGCAAAACCACAAGATGTGCATGCAAATGGTGCTTTTCGCAGAACGCCCACGTGGATTTCTACCAAACAACGTGCTAAGCATGCCGATGCTGCTCTTTTTAGCACCCGCGCACGGATTTGTGCGAAAACGCGTTTTAAGCATGCACATGCATCTTTTGGTAGACGAGATTGAAGTTTTCTGCAAAACCACAAGATGTGCATGCAAATGGTGCTTTTCGCAGAACGCGCACGTGGATTTCTACCAAACAACGTGCTCAGCATGCCGATGCTGCTCTTTTTAGCACCCGCGCACGGATTCGTGCGAAAACGCGTTTTAAGCATGCACATGCATCTTTTGGTAGACGCGGATGAAGTTTTCTGCAAAACCACAAGATGTGCATGCAAATGGTGCTTTTTGCAGAACGCGCACGTGGATTTCTACCAAACGACGTGCTAAGCTTGCCGATGCTGCTCTTTTTAGCACCCGCGCACGGATTTGTGCGAAAACGCGTTTTAAGCATGCACATGCATCTTTTGGTAGACGCGGATGAAGTTTTCTGCAAAACCACAAGATGTGCATGCAAATGGTGCTTTTTGCAGAACGCGCACGTGGATTTCTACCAAACGACGTGCTAAGCTTGCCGATGCTGCTCTTTTTAGCACCCGCGCACGGATTTGTGCGAAAATGCGTTTTAAGCATGCACATGCATCTTTTGGTAGACGCGGATGAAGTTTTCTGCAAAACCACAAGATGTGCATGCAAATGGTGCTTTTGGCAGAACGCGCACGTGGATTTCTACCAAACGACGTGCTAAGCATGCCGATGCTGCTCTTTTTAGCACCCGCGCACGCATTTGTGCGAAAACGCGTTTTAAGCATGCACATGCATCTTTTGGTAGACGCGGATGAAGTTTTCTGCAAAACCACAAGATGTGCATGCAAATGGTGCTTTTTGCAGAACGCGCACGTGGATTTCTACCAAACGACGTGCTAAGCATGCCGATGCTGCTCTTTTTAGCACCCGCGCACGCATTTGTGCGAAAACGCGTTTTAAACATGCACATGCATCTTTTGGTAGACGCGGATGAAGTTTTCTGCAAAACCACAAGATGTGCATGCAAATGGTGCTTTTTGCAGAACGCGCACGTGGATTTCTACCAAACGACGTGCTAAGCATGCCGATGCTGCTCTTTTAGCACCCGCGCACGCATTTGTGCGAAAACGCGTTTTAAGCATGCACATGCATCTTTTGGTAGACGCGGATGAAGTTTTCTGCAAAACCACAAGATGTGCATGCAAATGGTGCTCTTGGCAGAACGCGCACGTGGATTTCTACCAAACGACGTGCTAAGCATGCCGATGATGCTCTTTTTAGCACCCGCGCACGGATTTGTGCGAAAACGCGTTTTAAGCATGCACATGCATCTTTTGGTAGACGAGATTGAAGTTTTCTGCAAAACCACAAGATGTGCATGCAAATGGTGCTTTTCGCAGAACGCGCACGTGGATTTCTACCAAACGACGTGCTAAGCATGCCGATGCTGCTCTTTTTAGCACCCGCGCACGGATTCGTGCGAAAACGCGTTTTAAGCATGCACATGCATCTTTTGGTAGACGAGATTGAAGTTTTCTGCAAAACCACAAGATGTGCATGCAAATGGTGCTTTTCGCAGAACGCCCACGTGGATTTCTACCAAACAACGTGCTAAGCATGCCGATTCTGCTCTTTTTAGCACCCGCGCACGGATTTGTGCGAAAACGCGTTTTAAGCATGCACATGCATCTTTTGGTAGACGAGATTGAAGTTTTCTGCAAAACCACAAGATGTGCATGCAAATGGTGCTTTTCGCAGAACGCGCACGTGGATTTCTACCAAACAACGTGCTAAGCATGCCGATGCTGCTCTTTTTAGCACCCGCGCACGGATTCGTGCGAAAACGCGTTTTAAGCATGCAGATGCATCTTTTGGTAGACGAGATTGAAGTTTTCTGCAAAACCACAAGATGTGCATGCAAATGGTGCTTTTCGCAGAACGCGCACGTGGATTTCTACCAAACAACGTGCTAAGCATGCCGATGCTGCTCCTTTTAGCACCCGCGCACAGATTCGTGCGAAAACGCGTTTTAAGCATGCACATGCATCTTTTGGTAGACGAGATTGAAGTTTTCTGCAAAACCACAACATGTGCATGCAAATGGTGCTTTTGGCAGAACGCGCACGTGGATTTCTACCAAACGACGTGCTAAGCATGCCGATGCTGCTCTTTTTAGCACCCGCGCACGGATTCGTGCGAAAACGCGTTTTAAGCATGCACATGCATCTTTTGGTAGACGCGGATGAAGTTTTCTGCAAAACCACAAGATGTGCATGCAAATGGTGCTCTTGGCAGAACGCGCACGTGGATTTCTACCAAACGGCGTGCTAAGCATGCCGATGCTGCTCTTTTTAGGCCCCGCGCACGGATTCGTGCGAAAACGCGTTTTAAGCATGCACATGCATCTTTTGGTAGACGAGATTGATGTTTTCTGCAAAACCAACAAGATGTGCATGCAAATGGTGCTTTTCGCAGAACGCCCACGTGGATTTCTACCAAACAACGTGCTAAGCATGCCGATGCTGCTCTTTTTAGCACCCGCGCACGGATTTGTGCGAAAACGCGTTTTAAGCATGCACATGCATCTTTTGGTAGACGAGATTGAAGTTTTCTGCAAAACCACAAGATGTGCATGCAAATGGTGCTTTTCGCAGAACGCGCACGTGGATTTCTACCAAACAACGTGCTCAGCATGCCGATGCTGCTCTTTTTAGCACCCGCGCACGGATTCGTGCGAAAACGCGTTTTAAGCATGCACATGCATCTTTTGGTAGACGAGATTGAAGTTTTCTGCAAAACCACAAGATGTGCATGCAAATGGTGCTTTTGGCAGAACGCGCACGTGGATTTTCTACCAAACGACGTGCTAAGCATGCCGATGCTGCTCTTTTTAGCACCCGCGCACGCATTTGTGCGAAAACGCGTTTTAAGCATGCACATGCATCTTTTGGTAGACGCGGATGAAGTTTTCTGCAAAACCACAAGATGTGCATGCAAATGGTGCTTTTTGCAGAACGCGCACGTGGATTTCTACCAAACGACGTGCTAAGCATGCCGATGCTGCTCTTTTTAGCACCCGCGCACGCATTTGTGCGAAAACGCGTTTTAAACATGCACATGCATCTTTTGGTAGACGCGGATGAAGTTTTCTGCAAAACCACAAGATGTGCATGCAAATGGTGCTTTTTGCAGAACGCGCACGTGGATTTCTACCAAACGACGTGCTAAGCATGCCGATGCTGCTCTTTATAGCACCCGCGCACGCATTTGTGCGAAAACGCGTTTTAAGCATGCACATGCATCTTTTGGTAGACGCGGATGGTTTTCTGCAAAACCACAAGATGTGCATGCAAATGGTGCTTTTTGCAGAACGCGCACGTGGATTTCTACCAAACGACGTGCTAAGAATGCCGATGCTGCTCTTTTTAGCACCCGCGCACGCATTTGTGCGAAAACGCGTTTTAAGCATGCACATGCATCTTTTGGTAGACGCGGATGAAGTTTTCTGCAAAACCACAAGATGTGCATGCAAATGGTGCTTTTTGCAGAACGCGCACGTGGATTTCTACCAAACGACGTGCTAAGCATGCCGATGCTGCTCTTTTTAGCACCCGCGCACGGATTTGTGCGAAAACGCGTTTTAAGCATGCACATGCATCTTTTGGTAGACGCGGATGAAGTTTTCTGCAAAACCACAAGATGTGCATGCAAATGGTGCTTTTTGCAGAACGCGCACGTGGATTTCTACCAAACGACGTGCTAAGCATGCCGATGCTGCTCTTTTTAGCACCCGCGCACGCATTTGTGCGAAAACGCGTTTTAAACATGCACATGCATCTTTTGGTAGACGCGGATGAAGTTTTCTGCAAAACCACAAGATGTGCATGCAAATGGTGCTTTTTGCAGAACGCGCACGTGGATTTCTACCAAACGACGTGCTAAGCATGCCGATGCTGCTCTTTTTAGCACCCGCGCAAGGATTTGTGCGAAAACGCGTTTTAAGCATGCACATGCATCTTTTGGTAGACGCGGATGAAGTTTTCTGCAAAACCACAAGATGTGCATGCAAATGGTGCTTTTGGCAGAACGCGCACGTGGATTTCTACCAAACGACGTGCTAAGCATGCCGATGCTGCTCTTTTTAGCACCCGCGCACGCATTTGTGCGAAAATGCGTTTTAAGCATGCACATGCATCTTTTGGTAGACGCGGATGAAGTTTTCTGCAAAACCACAAGATGTGCATGCAAATGGTGCTTTTTGCAGAACGCGCACGTGGATTTCTACCAAACGACGTGCTAGGCATGCCGATGCTGCTATTTTTAGCACCCGCGCACGCATTTGTGCGAAAACGCGTTTTAAGCATGCACATGCATCTTTATGTAGACGCGGATGAAGTTTTCTGCAAAACCACAAGATGTGCATGCAAATGGTGCTTTTTGCAGAACGCGCACGTGGATTTCTACCAAACGACGTGCTAAGCATGCCGATGCTGCTCTTTTTAGCACCCGCGCACGGATTTGTGCGAAAACGCGTTTTAAGCATGCCCATGCATCTTTTGGTAGACGCGGATGAAGTTTTCTGCAAAACCACAAGATGTGCATGCAAATGGTGCTTTTGGCAGAACGCGCACGTGGATTTCTACCAAACGACGTGCTAAGCATGCCGATGCTGCTCTTTTAGCACACGCGCACGCATTTGTGCGAAAACGCGTTTTAAGCATGCACATGCATCTTTTGGTAGAAACCGGATGAAGTTTTCTGCAAAACCACAACATGTGCATGCAAATGGTGCTTTTTGCAGAACGCGCACGTGGATTTCTACCAAACGACGTGCTAAAAAATGCCGATGCTGCTCTTTTTAGCACCCGCGCACGCATTTGTGCGAAAACGCGTTTTAAGCATGCACATGCATCTTTGGTAGACGCGGATGAAGTTTCTGCAAAACCACAAGATGTGCATGCAAATGGTGCTTTTTGCAGAACGCGCATGTGGATTTCTACCAAACGACGTGCTAAGCATGCCGATGCTGCTCTTTTTAGCACCCGCGCACGGATTTGTGCGAAAACGCGTTTTAAGCATGCACATGCATCTTTTGGTAGACGCGGATGAAGTTTTCTGCAAAACCACAAGATGTGCATGCAAATGGTGCTCTTGGCAGAACGCGCACGTGGATTTCTACCAAACGACGTGCTAAGCATGCCGATGCTGCTCTTTTTAGCACCCGCGCACGCATTTGTGCGAAAACGCGTTTTAAGCATGCACATGCATCTTTTGGTAGAAACCGGATGAAGTTTTCTGCAAAACCACAACATGTGCATGCAAATGGTGCTTTTTGCAGAACGCGCACGTGGATTTCTACCAAACGACGTGCTAAGAATGCCGATGCTGCTCTTTTTAGCACCCGCGCACGCATTTGTGCGAAAACGCGTTTTAAGCATGCACATGCATCTTTTGGTAGACGCGGATGAAGTTTTCTGCAAAACCACAAGATGTGCATGCAAATGGTGCTTTTTGCAGAACGCGCACGTGGATTTCTACCAAACGACGTGCTAAGCATGCCGATGCTGCTCTTTTTAGCACCCGCGCACGGATTTCTGCGAAAACGCGTTTTAAGCATGCACATGCATCTTTTGGTAGACGCGGATGAAGTTTTCTGCAAAACCACAAGATGTGCATGCAAATGGTGCTTTTGGCAGAACGCGCACGTGGATTTCTACCAAACGACGTGCTAAGCATGCCGATGCTGCTCTTTTTAGCACCCGCGCACGCATTTGTGCGAAAACGCGTTTTAAGCATGCACATGCATCTTTTGGTAGACGCGGATGAAGTTTTCTGCAAAACCACAAGATGTGCATGCAAATGGTGCTTTTTGCAGAACGCGCACGTGGATTTCTACCAAACGACGTGCTAAGCTTGCCGATGCTGCTCTTTTTAGCACCCGCGCACGGATTTGTGCGAAAATGCGTTTTAAGCATGCACATGCATCTTTTGGTAGACGCGGATGAAGTTTTCTGCAAAACCACAAGATGTGCATGCAAATGGTGCTTTTGGCAGAACGCGCACGTGGATTTCTACCAAACGACGTGCTAAGCATGCCGATGCTGCTCTTTTTAGCACCCGCGCACGCATTTGTGCGAAAACGCGTTTTAAGCATGCACATGCATCTTTTGGTAGACGCGGATGAAGTTTTCTGCAAAACCACAAGATGTGCATGCAAATGGTGCTTTTTGCAGAACGCGCACGTGGATTTCTACCAAACGACGTGCTAAGCATGGCCGATGCTGCTCTTTTTAGCACCCGCGCACGCATTTGTGCGAAAACGCGTTTTAAACATGCACATGCATCTTTTGGTAGACGCGGATGAAGTTTTCTGCAAAACCACAAGATGTGCATGCAAATGGTGCTTTTTGCAGAACGCGCACGTGGATTTCTACCAAACGACGTGCTAAGCATGCCGATGCTGCTCTTTTTAGCACCCGCGCACGCATTTGTGCGAAAACGCGTTTTAAGCATGCACATGCATCTTTTGGTAGACGCGGATGAAGTTTTCTGCAAAACCACAAGATGTGCATGCAAATGGTGCTTTTTGCAGAACGCGCACGTGGATTTCTACCAAACGACGTGCTAAGAATGCCGATGCTGCTCTTTTTAGCACCCGCGCACGCATTTGTGCGAAAACGCGTTTTAAGCATGCACATGCATCTTTTGGTAGACGAGATTGAAGTTTTCTGTAAAACCACAAGATGTGCATGCAAATGGTGCTTTTTGCAGAACGCGCACGTGGATTTCTACCAAACAACGTGCTAAGCATGCCGATGCTGCTCTTTTTACCACCCGCGCACGGATTCGTGCGAAAACGCGTTTTAAGCATGCACATGCATCTTTTGGTAGACGCGGATGAAGTTTTCTGCAAAACCACAAGATGTGCATGCAAATGGTGCTTTTCGCAGAACGCGCACGTGGATTTCTACCAAACGACGTGCTAAGCATGCCGATGCTGCTCTTTTTAGCAACCGCGCACGGATTCGTGCGAAAACGCGTTTGAAGCATGCACATGCATCTTTTGGTAGACGCGGATGAAGTTTTCTGCAAAACCACAAGATGTGCATGCAAATGGTGCTCTTGGCAGAACGCGCACGTGGATTTCTACCAAACGACGTTCTAAGCATGCCGATGATGCTCTTTTTAGCACCCGCGCACGGATTTGTGCGAAAACGCGTTTTAAGCATGCACATGCATCTTTTGGTAGACGAGATTGAAGTTTTCTGCAAAACCACAAGATGTGCATGCAAATGGTGCTTTTCGCAGAACGCGCACGTGGATTTCTACCAAACGACGTGCTAAGCATGCCGATGCTGCTCTTTTTAGCACCCGCGCACGGATTCGTGCGAAAACGCGTTTTAAGCATGCACATGCATCTTTTGGTAGACGAGATTGAAGTTTTCTGCAAAACCACAAGATGTGCATGCAAATGGTGCTTTTCGCAGAACGCCCACGTGGATTTCTACCAAACAACGTGCTAAGCATGCCGATGCTGCTCTTTTTAGCACCCGCGCACGGATTTGTGCGAAAACGCGTTTTAAGCATGCACATGCATCTTTTGGTAGACGAGATTGAAGTTTTCTGCAAAACCACAAGATGTGCATGCAAATGGTGCTTTTCGCAGAACGCGCACGTGGATTTCTACCAAACAACGTGCTAAGCATGCCGATGCTGCTCTTTTTAGCACCCGCGCACGGATTCGTGCGAAAACGCGTTTTAAGCATGCACATGCATCTTTTGGTAGACGAGATTGAAGTTTTCTGCAAAACCACAAGATGTGCATGCAAATGGTGCTTTTCGCAGAACGCGCACGTGGATTTCTACCAAACAACGTGCTAAGCATGCCGATGCTGCTCCTTTTAGCACCCGCGCACGGATTCGTGCGAAAACGCGTTTTAAGCATGCACATGCATCTTTTGGTAGACGAGATTGAAGTTTTCTGCAAAACCACAACATGTGCATGCAAATGGTGCTTTTGGCAGAACGCGCACGTGGATTTCTACCAAACGACGTGCTAAGCATGCCGATGCTGCTCTTTTTAGCACCCGCGCACGGATTCGTGCGAAAACGCGTTTTAAGCATGCACATGCATCTTTTGGTAGACGCGGATGAAGTTTTCTGCAAAACCACATGATGTGCATGCAAATGGTGCTCTTGGCAGAACGCGCACGTGGATTTCTACCAAACGGCGTGCTAAGCATGCCGATGCTGCTCTTTTTAGCACCCGCGCACGGATTCGTGCGAAAACGCGTTTTAAGCATGCACATGCATCTTTTGGTAGACGAGATTGATGTTTTCTGCAAAACCACAAGATGTGCATGCAAATGGTGCTTTTCGCAGAACGCCCACGTGGATTTCTACCAAACAACGTGCTAAGCATGCCGATGCTGCTCTTTTTAGCACCCGCGCACGGATTTGTGCGAAAACGCGTTTTAAGCATGCACATGCATCTTTTGGTAGACGAGATTGAAGTTTTCTGCAAAACCACAAGATGTGCATGCAAATGGTGCTTTTCGCAGAACGCGCACGTGGATTTCTACCAAACAACGTGCTCAGCATGCCGATGCTGCTCTTTTTAGCACCCGCGCACGGATTCGTGCGAAAACGCGTTTTAAGCATGCACATGCATCTTTTGGTAGACGAGATTGAAGTTTTCTGCAAAACCACAAGATGTGCATGCAAATGGTGCTTTTGGCAGAACGCGCACGTGGATTTCTACCAAACGACGTGCTAAGCATGCCGATGCTGCTCTTTTTAGCACCCGCGCACGGATTCGTGCGAAAACGCGTTTTAAGCATGCACATGCATCTTTTGGTAGACACGGATGAAGTTTTCTGCAAAACCACAAGATGTGCATGCAAATGGTGCTCTTGGCAGAACGCGCACGTGGATTTCTACCAAACGACGTGCTAAGCATGCCGATGCTGCTCTTTTTAGCACCCGCGCACGGATTCGTGCGAAAACGCGTTTTAAGCATGCACATGCATCTTTTGGTAGACGAGATTGAAGTTTTCTGCAAAACCACAAGATGTGCAGGCAAATGGTGCTTTTTGCAGAACGCGCACGTGGATTTCTACCAAACGACGTGCTAAGCATGCCGATGCTGCTCTTTTTAGCACCCGCGCACGGATTCGTGCGAAAACGCGTTTTAAGCATGCACATGCATCTTTTGGTAGACGAGATTGAAGTTTTCTGCAAAACCACAAGATGTGCATGCAAATGGTGCCTTTCGCAGAACGCGCACGTGGATTTCTACCAAAGAACGTGCTAAGCATGCCGATGCTGCTCTTTTTAGCACCCGCGCACGGATTCGTGCGAAAACGCGTTTTAAGCATGCACATGCATCTTTTGGTAGACGAGATTGAAGTTTTCTGCAAAACCACAAGATGTGCATGCAAATGGTGCTTTTCGCAGAACGCGCACGTGGATTTCTACCAAACAACGTGCTAAGCATGCCGATGCTGCTCTTTTTAGCACCCGCGCACGGATTCGTGCGAAAACGCGTTTTAAGCATGCACATGCATCTTTTGGTAGACGCGGATGAAGTTTTCTGCAAAACCACAAGATGTGCATGCAAATAGTGCTTTTGGCAGAACGCGCACGTGGATTTCTACCAAACGACGTGCTAAGCATGCCGATGCTGCTCTTTTTAGCACCCGCGCACGGATTTGTGCGAAAACGCGTTTTAAGCATGCACATGCATCTTTTGGTAGACGCGGATGAAGTTTTCTGCAAAACCACAAGATGTGCATGCAAATGGTGCTTTTTGCAGAACGCGCACGTGGATTTCTACCAAACGACGTGCTAAGCTTGCCGATGCTGCTCTTTTTAGCACCCGCGCACGGATTTGTGCGAAAATGCGTTTTAAGCATGCACATGCATCTTTTGGTAGACGCGGATGAAGTTTTCTGCAAAACCACAAGATGTGCATGCAAATGGTGCTTTTGGCAGAACGCGCACGTGGATTTCTACCAAACGACGTGCTAAGCATGCCGATGCTGCTCTTTTTAGCACCCGCGCACGCATTTGTGCGAAAACGCGTTTTAAGCATGCACATGCATCTTTTGGTAGACGCGGATGAAGTTTTCTGCAAAACCACAAGATGTGCATGCAAATGGTGCTTTTTGCAGAACGCGCACGTGGATTTCTACCAAACGACGTGCTAAGCATGCCGATGCTGCTCTTTTTAGCACCCGCGCACGGATTCATGCGAAAACGCGTTTTAAGCATGCACATGCATCTTTTGGTAGACGCGGATGAAGTTTTCTGCAAAACCACAAGATGTGCATGCAAATGGTGCTCTTGGCAGAACGCGCACGTGGATTTCTACCAAACGACGTGCTAAGCATGCCGATGCTGCTCTTTTTAGCACCCGCGCACGGATTTGTGCGAAAACGCGTTTTAAGCATGCACATGCATCTTTTGGTAGACGAGATTGAAGTTTTCTGCAAAACCACAAGATGTGCATGCAAATGGTGCTTTTCGCAGAACGCGCACGTTGATTTCTAACAAACAACGTGCTAAGCATGCCGATGCTGCTCTTTTTAGCACCCGCGCACGGATTCGTGCGAAAACGCGTTTTAAGCATGCACATGCATCTTTTGGTAGACGAGATTGAAGTTTTCTGCAAAACCACAAGATGTGCATGCAAATGGTGCTTTTCGCAGAACGCGCACGTGGATTTCTACCAAACAACGTGCTAAGCATGCCGATGCTGCTCTTTTTAGCACCCGCGCACGGATTCGTGCGAAAACGCGTTTTAAGCATGCACATGCATCTTTTGGTAGACGTGATTGAAGTTTTCTGCAAAACCACAAGATGTGCATGCAAATGGTGCTTTTCGCAGAACGCGCACGTGGATTTCTACCAAACAACGTGCTAAGCATGCCGATGCTGCTCTTTTTAGCACCCGCGCACGGATTCGTGCGAAAACGCGTTTTAAGCATGCACATGCATCTTTTGGTAGACGAGATTGAAGTTTTCTGCAAAACCACAAGATGTGCATGCAAATGGTGCTTTTCGCAGAACGCGCACGTGGATTTCTACCAAACAACGTGCTAAGCATGCCGATGCTGCTCTTTTTAGCACCTGCGCACGGATTCGTGCGAAAACGCGTTTTAAGCATGCACATGAATCTTTTGGTAGACGCGGATGAAGTTTTCTGCAAAACCACAAGATGTGCATGCAAATGGTGCTTTTGGCAGAACGCGCACGTGGATTTCTACCAAACGACGTGCTAAGCATGCCGATGCTGCTCTTTTAAGCACCCGCGCACGGATTCGTGCGAAAACGCGTTTTAAGCATGCACATGCATCTTTTGGTAGACGCGGATGAAGTTTTCTGCAAAACCACAAGATGTGCATGCAAATGGTGCTCTTGGCAGAACGCGCACGTGGATTTCTACCAAACGACGTGCTAAGCATGCCGATGCTGCTCTTTTTAGCACCCACGCACGGATTCGTGCGAAAACGCGTTTTAAGCATGCACATGCATCTTTTGGTAGACGAGATTGAAGTTTTCTGCAAAACCACAAGATATGCATGCAAATGGTGCTTTTCGCAGAACGCCCACGTGTATTTCTACCAAACAACGTGCTAAGCATGCCGATGCTGCTCTTTTTAGCACCCGCGCACGGATTTGTGCGAAAACGCGTTTTAAGCATGCACATGCATCTTTTGGTAGACGAGATTGAAGTTTTCTGCAAAACCACAAGATGTGCATGCAAATGGTGCTTTTCGCAGAACGCGCACGTGGATTTCTACCAAACAACGTGCTCAGCATGCCGATGCTGCTCTTTTTAGCACCCGCGCACGGATTCGTGCGAAAACGCGTTTTAAGCATGCACATGCATCTTTTGGTAGACGAGATTGAAGTTTTCTGCAAAACCACAAGATGTGCATGCAAATGGTGCTTTTGGCAGAACGCGCACGTGGATTTCTACCAAACGACGTGCTAAGCATGCCGATGCTGCTCTTTTTAGCACCCGCGCACGGATTCGTGCGAAAACGCGTTTTAAGCATGCACATGCATCTTTTGGTAGACACGGATGAAGTTTTCTGCAAAACCACAAGATGTGCATGCAAATGGTGCTCTTGGCAGAACGCGCACGTGGATTTCTACCAAACGACGTGCTAAGCATGCCGATGCTGCTCTTTTTAGCACCCGCGCACGGATTCGTGCGAAAACGCGTTTTAAGCATGCACATGCATCTTTTGGTAGACGCGGATGAAGTTTTCTGCAAAACCACAAGATGTGCATGCAAATGGTGCTTTTGGCAGAACGCGCACGTGGATTTCTACCAAACGACGTGCTAAGCATGCCGATGCTGCTCTTTTTAGCACCCGCGCACGGATTTGTGCGAAAACGCGTTTTAAGCATGCACATGCATCTTTTGGTAGACGCGGATGAACTTTTCTGCAAAACCACAAGATGTGCATGCAAATGGTGCTTTTGGCAGAACGCGCACGTGGATTTCTACCAAACGACGTGCTAAGCATGCCGATGCTGCTCTTTTTAGCACCCGCGCACGGATTTGTGCGAAAACGCGTTTTAAGCATGCACATGCATCTTTTGGTAGACGAGATTGAAGTTTTCTGCAAAACCACAAGATGTGCATGCAAATGGTGCTTTTCGCAGAACGCGCACGTGGATTTCTACCAAACGACGTGCTAAGCATGCCGATGCTGCTCTTTTTAGCACCCGCGCACGGATTCGTGCGATAACGCGTTTTAAGCATGCACATGCATCTTTTGGTAGACGAGATTCAAGTTTTCTGCAAAACCACAAAATGTGCATGCAAATGGTGCTTTTCGCAGAACGCCCACGTGGATTTCTACCAAACAACGTGCTAAGCATGCCGATGCTGCTCTTTTTAGCACCCGCGCGCGGATTTGTGCGAAAACGCGTTTTAAGCATGCACATGCATCTTTTGGTAGACGAGATTGAAGTTTTCTGCAAAACCACAAGATGTGCATGCAAATGGTGCTTTTCGCAGAACGCGCACGTGGATTTCTACCAAACAACGTGCTAAGCATGCCGATGCTGCTCTTTTTAGCACCCGCGCACGGATTCGTGCGAAAACGCGTTTTAAGCATGCACATGCATCTTTTGGTAGACGAGATTGAAGTTTTCTGCAAAACCACAAGATGTGCATGCAAATGGTGCTTTTCGCAGAACGCGCACGTGGATTTCTACCAAACAACGTGCTAAGCATGCCGATGCTGCTCCTTTTAGCACCCGCGCACGGATTCGTGCGAAAACGCGTTTTAAGCATGCACATGCATCTTTTGGTAGACGAGATTGAAGTTTTCTGCAAAACCACAAGATGTGCATGCAAATGGTGCTTTTGGCAGAACGCGCACGTGGATTTCTACCAAACGACGTGCTAAGCATGCCGATGCTGCTCTTTTTAGCACCCGCGCACGGATTCGTGCGAAAACGCGTTTTAAGCATGCACATGCATCTTTTGGTAGACGCGGATGAAGTTTTCTGCAAAACCACAAGATGTGCATGCAAATGGTGCTCTTGGCAGAACGCGCACGTGGATTTCTACCAAACGACGTGCTAAGCATGCCGATGCTGCTCTTTTTAGCACCCGCGCACGGATTCGTGCGAAAACGCGTTTTAAGCATGCACATGCATCTTTTGGTAGACGAGATTGAAGTTTTCTGCAAAACCACGAGATGTGCATGCAAATGGTGCTTTTCGCAGAACGCCCACGTGGATTTCTACCAAACAACGTGCTAAGCATGCCGATGCTGCTCTTTTTAGCACCCGCGCACGGATTTGTGCGAAAACGCGTTTTAAGCATGCACATGCATCTTTTGGTAGACGAGATTGAAGTTTTCTGCAAAACCACAAGATGTGCATGCAAATGGTGCTTTTCGCAGAACGCGCACGTGGATTTCTACCAAACAACGTGCTAAGCATGCCGATGCTGCTCTTTCTAGCACCCGCGCACGGATTCGTGCGAAAACGCGTTTTAAGCATGCACATGCATCTTTTGGTAGACGAGATTGAAGTTTTCTGCAAAACCACAAGATGTGCATGCAAATGGTGCTTTTCGCAGAACGCGCACGTGGATTTCTACCAAACAACGTGCTAAGCATGCCGATGCTGCTCTTTTTAGCACCCGCGCACGGATTCGTGCGAAAACGCGTTTTAAGCATGCACATGCATCTTTTGGTAGACGAGATTGAAGTTTTCTGCAAAACCACAAGATGTGCAGGCAAATGGTGCTTTTCGCAGAACGCGCACGTGGATTTCTACCAAACAACGTGCTAAGCATGCCGATGCTGCTCTTTTTAGCACCCGCGCACGGATTCGTGCGAAAACGCGTTTTAAGCATGCACATGCATCTTTTGGTAGACGAGATTGAAGTTTTCTGCAAAACCACAAGATGTGCATGCAAATGGTGCCTTTCGCAGAACGCGCACGTGGATTTCTACCAAACAACGTGCTAAGCATGCCGATGCTGCTCTTTTTAGAATCCGCTCACGGATTCGTGCGAAAACGCGTTTTAAGCATGCACATGCATCTTTTGGTAGACGAGATTGAAGTTTTCTGCAAAACCACAAGATGTGCATGCAAATGGTGCTTTTCGCAGAACGCGCACGTGGATTTCTACCAAACAACGTGCTAAGCATGCCGATGCTGCTCTTTTTAGCACCCGCGCACGGATTCGTGCGAAAACGCGTTTTAAGCATGCACATGCATCTTTTGGTAGACGCGGATGAAGTTTTCTGCAAAACCACAAGATGTGCATGCAAATAGTGCTTTTGGCAGAACGCGCACGTGGATTTCTACCAAACGACGTGCTAAGCATGCCGATGCTGCTCTTTTTAGCACCCGCGCACGGATTTGTGCGAAAACGCGTTTTAAGCATGCACATGCATCTTTTGGTAGACGCGGATGAAGTTTTCTGCAAAACCACAAGATGTGCAGGCAAATGGTGCTTTTTGCAGAACGCGCACGTGGATTTCTACCAAACGACGTGCTAAGCTTGCCGATGCTGCTCTTTTTAGCACCCGCGCACGGATTTGTGCGAAAATGCGTTTTAAGCATGCACATGCATCTTTTGGTAGACGCGGATGAAGTTTTCTGCAAAACCACAAGATGTGCATGCAAATGGTGCTTTTGGCAGAACGCGCACGTGGATTTCTACCAAACGACGTGCTAAGCATGCCGATGCTGCTCTTTTTAGCACCCGCGCACGGATTCGTGCGAAAACGCGTTTTAAGCATGCACATGCATCTTTTGGTAGACGAGATTGAAGTTTTCTGCAAAACCACAAGATGTGCATGCAAATGGTGCCTTTCGCAGAACGCGCACGTGGATTTCTACCAAAGAACGTGCTAAGCATGCCGATGCTGCTCTTTTTAGCACCCGCGCACGGATTCGTGCGAAAACGCGTTTTAAGCATGCACATGCATCTTTTGGTAGACGAGATTGAAGTTTTCTGCAAAACCACAAGATGTGCATGCAAATGGTGCTTTTCGCAGAACGCGCACGTGGATTTCTACCAAACAACGTGCTAAGCATGCCGATGCTGCTCTTTTTAGCACCCGCTCACGGATTCATGCGAAAACGCGTTTTAAGCATGCACATGCATCTTTTGGTAGACGAGATTGAAGTTTTCTGCAAAACCACAAGATGTGCATGCAAATGGTGCTTTTCGCAGAACGCGCACGTGGATTTCTACCAAACAACGTGCTAAGCATGCCGATGCTGCTCTTTTTAGCACCCGCGCACGGATTCGTGCGAAAACGCGTTTTAAGCATGCACATGCATCTTTTGGTAGACGCGGATGAAGTTTTCTGCAAAACCACAAGATGTGCATGCAAATAGTGCTTTTGGCAGAACGCGCACGTGGATTTCTACCAAACGACGTGCTAAGCATGCCGATGCTGCTCTTTTTAGCACCCGCGCACGGATTTGTGCGAAAACGCGTTTTAAGCATGCACATGCATCTTTTGGTAGACGCGGATGAAGTTTTCTGCAAAACCACAAGATGTGCATGCAAATGGTGCTTTTTGCAGAACGCGCACGTGGATTTCTACCAAACGACGTGCTAAGCTTGCCGATGCTGCTCTTTTTAGCACCCGCGCACGGATTTGTGCGAAAATGCGTTTTAAGCATGCACATGCATCTTTTGGTAGACGCGGATGAAGTTTTCTGCAAAACCACAAGATGTGCATGCAAATGGTGCTTTTGGCAGAACGCGCACGTGGATTTCTACCAAACGACGTGCTAAGCATGCCGATGCTGCTCTTTTTAGCACCCGCGCACGCATTTGTGCGAAAACGCGTTTTAAGCATGCACATGCATCTTTTGGTAGACGCGGATGAAGTTTTCTGCAAAACCACAAGATGTGCATGCAAATGGTGCTTTTTGCAGAACGCGCACGTGGATTTCTACCAAACGACGTGCTAAGCATGCCGATGCTGCTCTTTTTAGCACCCGCGCACGGATTTGTGCGAAAACGCGTTTTAAGCATGCACATGCATCTTTTGGTAGACGCGGATGAAGTTTTCTGCAAAACCACAAGATGTGCATGCAAATGGTGCTTTTGGCAGAACGCGCACGTGGATTTCTACCAAACGACGTGCTAAGCATGCCGATGCTGCTCTTTTTAGCACCCGCGCACGCATTTGTGCGAAAACGCGTTTTAAGCATGCACATGCATCTTTTGGTAGACGCGGATGAAGTTTTCTGCAAAACCACAAGATGTGCATGCAAATGGTGCTTTTTGCAGAACGCGCACGTGGATTTCTACCAAACGACGTGCTAGGCATGCCGATGCTGCTATTTTTAGCACCCGCGCACGCATTTGTGCGAAAACGCGTTTTAAGCATGCACATGCATCTTTTGGTAGACGCGGATGAAGTTTTCTGCAAAACCACAAGATGTGCATGCAAATGGTGCTTTTTGCAGAACGCGCACGTGGATTTCTACCAAACGACGTGCTAAGCATGCCGATGCTGCTCTTTTTAGCACCCGCGCACGGATTTGTGCGAAAACGCGTTTTAAGCATGCCCATGCATCTTTTGGTAGACGCGGATGAAGTTTTCTGCAAAACCACAAGATGTGCATGCAAATGGTGCTTTTGGCAGAACGCGCACGTGGATTTCTACCAAACGACGTGCTAAGCATGCCGATGCTGCTCTTTTTAGCACCCGCGCACGCATTTGTGCGAAAACGCGTTTTAAGCATGCACATGCATCTTTTGGTAGAAACCGGATGAAGTTTTCTGCAAAACCACAACATGTGCATGCAAATGGTGCTTTTTGCAGAACGCGCACGTGGATTTCTACCAAACGACGTGCTAAGAATGCCGATGCTGCTCTTTTTAGCACCCGCGCACGCATTTGTGCGAAAACGCGTTTTAAGCATGCACATGCATCTTTTGGTAGACGCGGATGAAGTTTTCTGCAAAACCACAAGATGTGCATGCAAATGGTGCTTTTTGCAGAACGCGCACGTGGATTTCTACCAAACGACGTGCTAAGCATGCCGATGCTGCTCTTTTTAGCACCCGCGCACGGATTTGTGCGAAAACGCGTTTTAGCATGCACATGCATCTTTTGGTAGACGCGGATGAAGTTTTCTGCAAAACCACAAGATGTGCATGCAAATGGTGCTTTTGGCAGAACGCGCACGTGGATTTCTACCAAACGACGTGCTAAGCATGCCGATGCTGCTCTTTTTAGCACCCGCGCACGCATTTGTGCGAAAACGCGTTTTAAGCATGCACATGCATCTTTTGGTAGACGCGGATGAAGTTTTCTGCAAAACCACAAGATGTGCATGCAAATGGTGCTTTTTGCAGAACGCGCACGTGGATTTCTACCAAACGACGTGCTAAGCTTGCCGATGCTGCTCTTTTTAGCACCCGCGCACGGATTTGTGCGAAAATGCGTTTTAAGCATGCACATGCATCTTTTGGTAGACGCGGATGAAGTTTTCTGCAAAACCACAAGATGTGCATGCAAATGGTGCTTTTGGCAGAACGCGCACGTGGATTTCTACCAAACGACGTGCTAAGCATGCCGATGCTGCTCTTTTTAGCACCCGCGCACGCATTTGTGCGAAAACGCGTTTTAAGCATGCACATGCATCTTTTGGTAGACGCGGATGAAGTTTTCTGCAAAACCACAAGATGTGCATGCAAATGGTGCTTTTTGCAGAACGCGCACGTGGATTTCTACCAAACGACGTGCTAAGCATGCCGATGCTGCTCTTTTTAGCACCCGCGCACGCATTTGTGCGAAAACGCGTTTTAAGCATGCACATGCATCTTTTGGTAGACGCGGATGAAGTTTTCTGCAAAACCACAAGATGTGCATGCAAATGGTGCTTTTTGCAGAACGCGCACGTGGATTTCTACCAAACGACGTGCTAAGCATGCCGATGCTGCTCTTTTTAGCACCCGCGCACGGATTTGTGCGAAAACGCGTTTTAGCATGCACATGCATCTTTTGGTAGACGCGGATGAAGTTTTCTGCAAAACCACAAGATGTGCATGCAAATGGTGCTTTTGGCAGAACGCGCACGTGGATTTCTACCAAACGACGTGCTAAGCATGCCGATGCTGCTCTTTTTAGCACCCGCGCACGCATTTGTGCGAAAACCCGTTTTAAGCATGCACATGCATCTTTTGGTAGACGCGGATGAAGTTTTCTGCAAAACCACAAGATGTGCATGCAAATGGTGCTTTTTGCAGAACGCGCACGTGGATTTCTACCAAACGACGTGCTAAGCTTGCCGATGCTGCTCTTTTTAGCACCCGCGCACGGATTTGTGCGAAAATGCGTTTTAAGCATGCACATGCATCTTTTGGTAGACGCGGATGAAGTTTTCTGCAAAACCACAAGATGTGCATGCAAATGGTGCTTTTGGCAGAACGCGCACGTGGATTTCTACCAAACGACGTGCTAAGCATGCCGATGCTGCTCTTTTTAGCACCCGCGCACGCATTTGTGCGAAAACGCGTTTTAAGCATGCACATGCATCTTTTGGTAGACGCGGATGAAGTTTTCTGCAAAACCACAAGATGTGCATGCAAATGGTGCTTTTTGCAGAACGCGCACGTGGATTTCTACCAAACGACGTGCTAAGCATGCCGATGCTGCTCTTTTTAGCACCCGCGCACGCATTTGTGCGAAAACGCGTTTTAAACATGCACATGCATCTTTTGGTAGACGCGGATGAAGTTTTCTGCAAAACCACAAGATGTGCATGGAAATGGTGCTTTTTGCAGAACGCGCACGTGGATTTCTACCAAACGACGTGCTAAGCATGCCGATGCTGCTCTTTTTAGCACCCGCGCACGCATTTGTGCGAAAACGCGTTTTAAGCATGCACATGCATCTTTTGGTAGACGCGGATGAAGTTTTCTGCAAAACCACAAGATGTGCATGCAAATGGTGCTTTTTGCAGAACGCGCACGTGGATTTCTACCAAACGACGTGCTAAGCATGCCGATGCTGCTCTTTTTAGCACCCGCGCACGGATTCGTGCGAAAACGCGTTTTAAGCATGCACATGCATCTTTTGGTAGACGAGATTGAAGTTTTCTGCAAAACCACAAGATGTGCATGCAAATGGTGCTTTTCGCAGAACGCGCACGTGGATTTCTACCAAACAACGTGCTAAGCATGCCGATGCTGCTCTTTTTAGCACCCGCGCACGGATTCGTGCGAAAACGCGTTTTAAGCATGCACATGCATCTTTTGGTAGACGAGATTGAAGTTTTCTGCAAAACCACAAGATGTGCATGCAAATGGTGCTTTTTGCAGAACGCGCACGTGGATTTCTACCAAACGACGTGCTAAGCATGCCGATGCTGCTCTTTTTAGCACCCGCGCACGCATTTGTGCGAAAACGCGTTTTAAACATGCACATGCATCTTTTGGTAGACGCGGATGAAGTTTTCTGCAAAACCACAAGATGTGCATGCAAATGGTGCTTTTTGCAGAACGCGCACGTGGATTTCTACCAAACGACGTGCTAAGCATGCCGATGCTGCTCTTTTTAGCACCCGCGCACGGATTTGTGCGAAAACGCGTTTTAAGCATGCACATGCATCTTTTGGTAGACGCGGATGAAGTTTTCTGCAAAACCACAAGATGTGCATGCAAATGGTGCTTTTGGCAGAACGCGCACGTGGATTTCTACCAAACGACGTGCTAAGCATGCCGATGCTGCTCTTTTTAGCACCCGCGCACGCATTTGTGCGAAAACGCGTTTTAAGCATGCACATGCATCTTTTGGTAGACGCGGATGAAGTTTTCTGCAAAACCACAAGATGTGCATGCAAATGGTGCTTTTTGCAGAACGCGCACGTGGATTTCTACCAAACGACGTGCTAGGCATGCCGATGCTGCAATTTTTAGCACCCGCGCACGCATTTGTGCGAAAACGCGTTTTAAGCATGCACATGCATCTTTTGGTAGACGCGGATGAAGTTTTCTGCAAAACCACAAGATGTGCATGCAAATGGTGCTTTTTGCAGAACGCGCACGTGGATTTCTACCAAACGACGTGCTAAGCATGCCGATGCTGCTCTTTTTAGCACCCGCGCACGGATTTGTGCGAAAACGCGTTTTAAGCATGCCCATGCATCTTTTGGTAGACGCGGATGAAGTTTTCTGCAAAACCACAAGATGTGCATGCAAATGGTGCTTTTGGCAGAACGCGCACGTGGATTTCTACCAAACGACGTGCTAAGCATGCCGATGCTGCTCTTTTTAGCACCCGCGCACGCATTTGTGCGAAAACGCGTTTTAGCATGCACATGCATCTTTTGGTAGACGCGGATGAAGTTTTCTGCAAAACCACAAGATGTGCATGCAAATGGTGCTTTTTGCAGAACGCGCACGTGGATTTCTACCAAACGACGTGCTAAGCATGCCGATGCTGCTCTTTTTAGCACCCGCGCACGGATTTGTGCGAAAACGCGTTTTAGCATGCACATGCATCTTTTGGTAGACGCGGATGAAGTTTTCTGCAAAACCACAAGATGTGCATGCAAATGGTGCTTTTGGCAGAACGCGCACGTAGATTTCTACCAAACGACGTGCTAAGCATGCCGATGCTGCTCTTTTTAGCACCCGCGCACGCATTTGTGCGAAAACGCGTTTTAAGCATGCACATGCATCTTTTGGTAGACGCGGATGAAGTTTTCTGCAAAACCACAAGATGTGCATGCAAATGGTGCTTTTTGCAGAACGCGCACGTGGATTTCTACCAAACGACGTGCTAAGCTTGCCGATGCTGCTCTTTTTAGCACCCGCGCACGGATTTGTGCGAAAATGCGTTTTAAGCATGCACATGCATCTTTTGGTAGACGCGGATGAAGTTTTCTGCAAAACCACAAGATGTGCATGCAAATGGTGCTTTTGGCAGAACGCGCACGTGGATTTCTACCAAACGACGTGCTAAGCATGCCGATGCTGCTCTTTTTAGCACCCGCGCACGCATTTGTGCGAAAACGCGTTTTAAGCATGCACATGCATCTTTTGGTAGACGCGGATGAAGTTTTCTGCAAAACCACAAGATGTGCATGCAAATGGTGCTTTTTGCAGAACGCGCACGTGAATTTCTACCAAACGACGTGCTAAGCATGCCGATGCTGCTCTTTTTAGCACCCGCGCACGCATTTGTGCGAAAACGCGTTTTAAACATGCACATGCATCTTTTGGTAGACGCGGATGAAGTTTTCTGCAAAACCACAAGATGTGCATGGAAATGGTGCTTTTTGCAGAACGCGCACGTGGATTTCTACCAAACGACGTGCTAAGCATGCCGATGCTGCTCTTTTTAGCACCCGCGCACGCATTTGTGCGAAAACGCGTTTTAAGCATGCACATGCATCTTTTGGTAGACGCGGATGAAGTTTTCTGCAAAACCACAAGATGTGCATGCAAATGGTGCTTTTTGCAGAACGCGCACGTGGATTTCTACCAAACGACGTGCTAAGCATGCCGATGCTGCTCTTTTTAGCACCCGCGCACGGATTCGTGCGAAAACGCGTTTTAAGCATGCACATGCATCTTTTGGTAGACGAGATTGAAGTTTTCTGCAAAACCACAAGATGTGCATGCAAATGGTGCTTTTCGCAGAACGCGCACGTGGATTTCTACCAAACAACGTGCTAAGCATGCCGATGCTGCTCTTTTTAGCACCCGCGCACGGATTCGTGCGAAAACGCGTTTTAAGCATGCACATGCATCTTTTGGTAGACGAGATTGAAGTTTTCTGCAAAACCACAAGATGTGCATGCAAATGGTGCCTTTCGCAGAACGCGCACGTGGATTTCTACCAAACAACGTGCTAAGCATGCCGATGCTGCTCTTTTTAGCACCCGCTCACGGATTCGTGCGAAAACGCGTTTTAAGCATGCACATGCATCTTTTGGTAGACGAGATTGAAGTTTTCTGCAAAACCACAAGATGTGCATGCAAATGGTGCTTTTCGCAGAACGCGCACGTGGATTTCTACCAAACAACGTGCTAAGCATGCCGATGCTGCTCTTTTTAGCACCCGCGCACGGATTCGTGCGAAAACGCGTTTTAAGCATGCACATGCATGTTTTGGTAGACGAGATTGAAGTTTTCTGCAAAACCACAAGATGTGCATGCAAATGGTGCTTTTCGCAGAACGCGCACGTGGATTTCTACCAAACGACGTGCTAAGCTTGCCGATGCTGCTCTTTTTAGCACCCGCGCACGGATTTGTGCGAAAATGCGTTTTAAGCATGCACATGCATCTTTTGGTAGACGCGGATGAAGTTTTCTGCAAAACCACAAGATGTGCATGCAAATGGTGCTTTTGGCAGAACGCGCACGTGGATTTCTACCAAACGACGTGCTAAGCATGCCGATGCTGCTCTTTTTAGCACCCGCGCACGGATTCGTGCGAAAACGCGTTTTAAGCATGCACATGCATCTTTTGGTAGACGAGATTGAAGTTTTCTGCAAAACCACAAGATGTGCATGCAAATGGTGCTTTTTGCAGAACGCGCACGTGGATTTCTACCAAACGACGTGCTAAGCATGCCGATGCTGCTCTTTTTAGCACCCGCGCACGCATTTGTGCGAAAACGCGTTTTAAACATGCACATGCATCTTTTGGTAGACGCGGATGAAGTTTTCTGCAAAACCACAAGATGTGCATGGAAATGGTGCTTTTTGCAGAACGCGCACGTGGATTTCTACCAAACGACGTGCTAAGCATGCCGATGCTGCTCTTTTTAGCACCCGCGCACGCATTTGTGCGAAAACGCGTTTTAAGCATGCACATGCATCTTTTGGTAGACGCGGATGAAGTTTTCTGCAAAACCACAAGATGTGCATGCAAATGGTGCTTTTTGCAGAACGCGCACGTGGATTTCTACCAAACGACGTGCTAAGCATGCCGATGCTGCTCTTTTTAGCACCCGCGCACGGATTCGTGCGAAAACGCGTTTTAAGCATGCACATGCATCTTTTGGTAGACGAGATTGAAGTTTTCTGCAAAACCACAAGATGTGCATGCAAATGGTGCTTTTCGCAGAACGCGCACGTGGATTTCTACCAAACAACGTGCTAAGCATGCCGATGCTGCTCTTTTTAGCACCCGCGCACGGATTCGTGCGAAAACGCGTTTTAAGCATGCACATGCATCTTTTGGTAGACGAGATTGAAGTTTTCTGCAAAACCACAAGATGTGCATGCAAATGGTGCTTTTTGCAGAACGCGCACGTGGATTTCTACCAAACGACGTGCTAAGCATGCCGATGCTGCTCTTTTTAGCACCCGCGCACGCATTTGTGCGAAAACGCGTTTTAAACATGCACATGCATCTTTTGGTAGACGCGGATGAAGTTTTCTGCAAAACCACAAGATGTGCATGCAAATGGTGCTTTTTGCAGAACGCGCACGTGGATTTCTACCAAACGACGTGCTAAGCATGCCGATGCTGCTCTTTTTAGCACCCGCGCACGGATTTGTGCGAAAACGCGTTTTAAGCATGCACATGCATCTTTTGGTAGACGCGGATGAAGTTTTCTGCAAAACCACAAGATGTGCATGCAAATGGTGCTTTTGGCAGAACGCGCACGTGGATTTCTACCAAACGACGTGCTAAGCATGCCGATGCTGCTCTTTTTAGCACCCGCGCACGCATTTGTGCGAAAACGCGTTTTAAGCATGCACATGCATCTTTTGGTAGACGCGGATGAAGTTTTCTGCAAAACCACAAGATGTGCATGCAAATGGTGCTTTTTGCAGAACGCGCACGTGGATTTCTACCAAACGACGTGCTAGGCATGCCGATGCTGCTATTTTTAGCACCCGCGCACGCATTTGTGCGAAAACGCGTTTTAAGCATGCACATGCATCTTTTGGTAGACGCGGATGAAGTTTTCTGCAAAACCACAAGATGTGCATGCAAATGGTGCTTTTTGCAGAACGCGCACGTGGATTTCTACCAAACGACGTGCTAAGCATGCCGATGCTGCTCTTTTTAGCACCCGCGCACGGATTTGTGCGAAAACGCGTTTTAAGCATGCCCATGCATCTTTTGGTAGACGCGGATGAAGTTTTCTGCAAAACCACAAGATGTGCATGCAAATGGTGCTTTTGGCAGAACGCGCACGTGGATTTCTACCAAACGACGTGCTAAGCATGCCGATGCTGCTCTTTTTAGCACCCGCGCACGCATTTGTGCGAAAACGCGTTTTAGCATGCACATGCATCTTTTGGTAGACGCGGATGAAGTTTTCTGCAAAACCACAAGATGTGCATGCAAATGGTGCTTTTTGCAGAACGCGCACGTGGATTTCTACCAAACGACGTGCTAAGCATGCCGATGCTGCTCTTTTTAGCACCCGCGCACGGATTTGTGCGAAAACGCGTTTTAGCATGCACATGCATCTTTTGGTAGACGCGGATGAAGTTTTCTGCAAAACCACAAGATGTGCATGCAAATGGTGCTTTTGGCAGAACGCGCACGTAGATTTCTACCAAACGACGTGCTAAGCATGCCGATGCTGCTCTTTTTAGCACCCGCGCACGCATTTGTGCGAAAACGCGTTTTAAGCATGCACATGCATCTTTTGGTAGACGCGGATGAAGTTTTCTGCAAAACCACAAGATGTGCATGCAAATGGTGCTTTTTGCAGAACGCGCACGTGGATTTCTACCAAACGACGTGCTAAGCTTGCCGATGCTGCTCTTTTTAGCACCCGCGCACGGATTTGTGCGAAAATGCGTTTTAAGCATGCACATGCATCTTTTGGTAGACGCGGATGAAGTTTTCTGCAAAACCACAAGATGTGCATGCAAATGGTGCTTTTGGCAGAACGCGCACGTGGATTTCTACCAAACGACGTGCTAAGCATGCCGATGCTGCTCTTTTTAGCACCCGCGCACGCATTTGTGCGAAAACGCGTTTTAAGCATGCACATGCATCTTTTGGTAGACGCGGATGAAGTTTTCTGCAAAACCACAAGATGTGCATGCAAATGGTGCTTTTTGCAGAACGCGCACGTGGATTTCTACCAAACGACGTGCTAAGCATGCCGATGCTGCTCTTTTTAGCACCCGCGCACGCATTTGTGCGAAAACGCGTTTTAAACATGCACATGCATCTTTTGGTAGACGCGGATGAAGTTTTCTGCAAAACCACAAGATGTGCATGGAAATGGTGCTTTTTGCAGAACGCGCACGTGGATTTCTACCAAACGACGTGCTAAGCATGCCGATGCTGCTCTTTTTAGCACCCGCGCACGCATTTGTGCGAAAACGCGTTTTAAGCATGTACATGCATCTTTTGGTAGACGCGGATGAAGTTTTCTGCAAAACCACAAGATGTGCATGCAAATGGTGCTTTTTGCAGAACGCGCACGTGGATTTCTACCAAACGACGTGCTAAGCATGCCGATGCTGCTCTTTTTAGCACCCGCGCACGGATTCGTGCGAAAACGCGTTTTAAGCATGCACATGCATCTTTTGGTAGACGAGATTGAAGTTTTCTGCAAAACCACAAGATGTGCATGCAAATGGTGCTTTTCGCAGAACGCGCACGTGGATTTCTACCAAACAACGTGCTAAGCATGCCGATGCTGCTCTTTTTAGCACCCGCGCACGGATTCGTGCGAAAACGCGTTTTAAGCATGCACATGCATCTTTTGGTAGACGAGATTGAAGTTTTCTGCAAAACCACAAGATGTGCATGCAAATGGTGCCTTTCGCAGAACGCGCACGTGGATTTCTACCAAACAACGTGCTAAGCATGCCGATGCTGCTCTTTTTAGCACCCGCTCACGGATTCGTGCGAAAACGCGTTTTAAGCATGCACATGCATCTTTTGGTAGACGAGATTGAAGTTTTCTGCAAAACCACAAGATGTGCATGCAAATGGTGCTTTTCGCAGAACGCGCACGTGGATTTCTACCAAACAACGTGCTAAGCATGCCGATGCTGCTCTTTTTAGCACCCGCGCACGGATTCGTGCGAAAACGCGTTTTAAGCATGCACATGCATCTTTTGGTAGACGAGATTGAAGTTTTCTGCAAAACCACAAGATGTGCATGCAAATGGTGCTTTTCGCAGAACGCGCACGTGGATTTCTACCAAACGACGTGCTAAGCTTGCCGATGCTGCTCTTTTTAGCACCCGCGCACGGATTTGTGCGAAAATGCGTTTTAAGCATGCACATGCATCTTTTGGTAGACGCGGATGAAGTTTTCTGCAAAACCACAAGATGTGCATGCAAATGGTGCTTTTGGCAGAACGCGCACGTGGATTTCTACCAAACGACGTGCTAAGCATGCCGATGCTGCTCTTTTTAGCACCCGCGCACGGATTCGTGCGAAAACGCGTTTTAAGCATGCACATGCATCTTTTGGTAGACGAGATTGAAGTTTTCTGCAAAACCACAAGATGTGCATGCAAATGGTGCTTTTCGCAGAACGCGCACGTGGATTTCTACCAAACAACGTGCTAAGCATGCCGATGCTGCTCTTTTTAGCACCCGCGCACGGATTTGTGCGAAAACGCGTTTTAGCATGCACATGCATCTTTTGGTAGACGCGGATGAAGTTTTCTGCAAAACCACAAGATGTGCATGCAAATGGTGCTTTTGGCAGAACGCGCACGTGGATTTCTACCAAACGACGTGCTAAGCATGCCGATGCTGCTCTTTTTAGCACCCGCGCACGCATTTGTGCGAAAACGCGTTTTAGCATGCACATGCATCTTTTGGTAGACGCGGATGAAGTTTTCTGCAAAACCACAAGATGTGCATGCAAATGGTGCTTTTTGCAGAACGCGCACGTGGATTTCTACCAAACGACGTGCTAAGCATGCCGATGCTGCTCTTTTTAGCACCCGCGCACGCATTTGTGCGAAAACGCGTTTTAAACATGCACATGCATCTTTTGGTAGACGCGGATGAAGTTTTCTGCAAAACCACAAGATGTGCATGGAAATGGTGCTTTTTGCAGAACGCGCACGTGGATTTCTACCAAACGACGTGCTAAGCATGCCGATGCTGCTCTTTTTAGCACCCGCGCACGCATTTGTGCGAAAACGCGTTTTAAGCATGCACATGCATCTTTTGGTAGACGCGGATGAAGTTTTCTGCAAAACCACAAGATGTGCATGCAAATGGTGCTTTTTGCAGAACGCGCACGTGGATTTCTACCAAACGACGTGCTAAGCATGCCGATGCTGCTCTTTTTAGCACCCGCGCACGGATTCGTGCGAAAACGCGTTTTAAGCATGCACATGCATCTTTTGGTAGACGAGATTGAAGTTTTCTGCAAAACCACAAGATGTGCATGCAAATGGTGCTTTTCGCAGAACGCGCACGTGGATTTCTACCAAACAACGTGCTAAGCATGCCGATGCTGCTCTTTTTAGCACCCGCGCACGGATTCGTGCGAAAACGCGTTTTAAGCATGCACATGCATCTTTTGGTAGACGAGATTGAAGTTTTCTGCAAAACCACAAGATGTGCATGCAAATGGTGCTTTTTTGCAGAACGCGCACGTGGATTTCTACCAAACGACGTGCTAAGCATGCCGATGCTGCTCTTTTTAGCACCCGCGCACGCATTTGTGCGAAAACGCGTTTTTAAACATGCACATGCATCTTTTGGTAGACGCGGATGAAGTTTTCTGCAAAACCACAAGATGTGCATGCAAATGGTGCTTTTTGCAGAACGCGCACGTGGATTTCTACCAAACGACGTGCTAAGCATGCCGATGCTGCTCTTTTTAGCACCCGCGCACGGATTTGTGCGAAAACGCGTTTTAAGCATGCACATGCATCAACTGTCTCGCGTGTGTAGTTTTCTGCAAAACCACAAGATGTGCATGCAAATGGTGCTTTTGGCAGAACGCGCACGTGGATTTCTACCAAACGACGTGCTAAGCATGCCGATGCTGCTCTTTTTAGCACCCGCGCACGCATTTGTGCGAAAACGCGTTTTAAGCATGCACATGCATCTTTTGGTAGACGCGGATGAAGTTTTCTGCAAAACCACAAGATGTGCATGCAAATGGTGCTTTTTGCAGAACGCGCACGTGGATTTCTACCAAACGACGTGCTAGGCATGCCGATGCTGCTATTTTTAGCACCCGCGCACGCATTTGTGCGAAAACGCGTTTTAAGCATGCACATGCATCTTTTGGTAGACGCGGATGAAGTTTTCTGCAAAACCACAAGATGTGCATGCAAATGGTGCTTTTTGCAGAACGCGCACGTGGATTTCTACCAAACGACGTGCTAAGCATGCCGATGCTGCTCTTTTTAGCACCCGCGCACGGATTTGTGCGAAAACGCGTTTTAAGCATGCCCATGCATCTTTTGGTAGACGCGGATGAAGTTTTCTGCAAAACCACAAGATGTGCATGCAAATGGTGCTTTTGGCAGAACGCGCACGTGGATTTCTACCAAACGACGTGCTAAGCATGCCGATGCTGCTCTTTTTAGCACCCGCGCACGCATTTGTGCGAAAACGCGTTTTAGCATGCACATGCATCTTTTGGTAGACGCGGATGAAGTTTTCTGCAAAACCACAAGATGTGCATGCAAATGGTGCTTTTTGCAGAACGCGCACGTGGATTTCTACCAAACGACGTGCTAAGCATGCCGATGCTGCTCTTTTTAGCACCCGCGCACGGATTTGTGCGAAAACGTGTTTTAGCATGCACATGCATCTTTTGGTAGACGCGGATGAAGTTTTCTGCAAAACCACAAGATGTGCATGCAAATGGTGCTTTTGGCAGAACGCGCACGTAGATTTCTACCAAACGACGTGCTAAGCATGCCGATGCTGCTCTTTTTAGCACCCGCGCACGCATTTGTGCGAAAACGCGTTTTAAGCATGCACATGCATCTTTTGGTAGACGCGGATGAAGTTTTCTGCAAAACCACAAGATGTGCATGCAAATGGTGCTTTTTGCAGAACGCGCACGTGGATTTCTACCAAACGACGTGCTAAGCTTGCCGATGCTGCTCTTTTTAGCACCCGCGCACGGATTTGTGCGAAAATGCGTTTTAAGCATGCACATGCATCTTTTGGTAGACGCGGATGAAGTTTTCTGCAAAACCACAAGATGTGCATGCAAATGGTGCTTTTGGCAGAACGCGCACGTGGATTTCTACCAAACGACGTGCTAAGCATGCCGATGCTGCTCTTTTTAGCACCCGCGCACGCATTTGTGCGAAAACGCGTTTTAAGCATGCACATGCATCTTTTGGTAGACGCGGATGAAGTTTTCTGCAAAACCACAAGATGTGCATGCAAATGGTGCTTTTTGCAGAACGCGCACGTGGATTTCTACCAAACGACGTGCTAAGCATGCCGATGCTGCTCTTTTTAGCACCCGCGCACGCATTTGTGCGAAAACGCGTTTTAAACATGCACATGCATCTTTTGGTAGACGCGGATGAAGTTTTCTGCAAAACCACAAGATGTGCATGGAAATGGTGCTTTTTGCAGAACGCGCACGTGGATTTCTACCAAACGACGTGCTAAGCATGCCGATGCTGCTCTTTTTAGCACCCGCGCACGCATTTGTGCGAAAACGCGTTTTAAGCATGCACATGCATCTTTTGGTAGACGCGGATGAAGTTTTCTGCAAAACCACAAGATGTGCATGCAAATGGTGCTTTTTGCAGAACGCGCACGTGGATTTCTACCAAACGACGTGCTAAGCATGCCGATGCTGCTCTTTTTAGCACCCGCGCACGGATTCGTGCGAAAACGCGTTTTAAGCATGCACATGCATCTTTTGGTAGACGAGATTGAAGTTTTCTGCAAAACCACAAGATGTGCATGCAAATGGTGCTTTTCGCAGAACGCGCACGTGGATTTCTACCAAACAACGTGCTAAGCATGCCGATGCTGCTCTTTTTAGCACCCGCGCACGGATTCGTGCGAAAACGCGTTTTAAGCATGCACATGCATCTTTTGGTAGACGAGATTGAAGTTTTCTGCAAAACCACAAGATGTGCATGCAAATGGTGCCTTTCGCAGAACGCGCACGTGGATTTCTACCAAACAACGTGCTAAGCATGCCGATGCTGCTCTTTTTAGCACCCGCTCACGGATTCGTGCGAAAACGCGTTTTAAGCATGCACATGCATCTTTTGGTAGACGAGATTGAAGTTTTCTGCAAAACCACAAGATGTGCATGCAAATGGTGCTTTTCGCAGAACGCGCACGTGGATTTCTACCAAACAACGTGCTAAGCATGCCGATGCTGCTCTTTTTAGCACCCGCGCACGGATTCGTGCGAAAACGCGTTTTAAGCATGCACATGCATCTTTTGGTAGACGAGATTGAAGTTTTCTGCAAAACCACAAGATGTGCATGCAAATGGTGCTTTTCGCAGAACGCGCACGTGGATTTCTACCAAACGACGTGCTAAGCTTGCCGATGCTGCTCTTTTTAGCACCCGCGCACGGATTTGTGCGAAAATGCGTTTTAAGCATGCACATGCATCTTTTGGTAGACGCGGATGAAGTTTTCTGCAAAACCACAAGATGTGCATGCAAATGGTGCTTTTGGCAGAACGCGCACGTGGATTTCTACCAAACGACGTGCTAAGCATGCCGATGCTGCTCTTTTTAGCACCCGCGCACGGATTCGTGCGAAAACGCGTTTTAAGCATGCACATGCATCTTTTGGTAGACGAGATTGAAGTTTTCTGCAAAACCACAAGATGTGCATGCAAATGGTGCTTTTCGCAGAACGCGCACGTGGATTTCTACCAAACAACGTGCTAAGCATGCCGATGCTGCTCTTTTTAGCACCCGCGCACGGATTTGTGCGAAAACGCGTTTTAGCATGCACATGCATCTTTTGGTAGACGCGGATGAAGTTTTCTGCAAAACCACAAGATGTGCATGCAAATGGTGCTTTTGGCAGAACGCGCACGTGGATTTCTACCAAACGACGTGCTAAGCATGCCGATGCTGCTCTTTTTAGCACCCGCGCACGCATTTGTGCGAAAACGCGTTTTAAGCATGCACATGCATCTTTTGGTAGACGCGGATGAAGTTTTCTGCAAAACCACAAGATGTGCATGCAAATGGTGCTTTTTGCAGAACGCGCACGTGGATTTCTACCAAACGACGTGCTAAGCTTGCCGATGCTGCTCTTTTTAGCACCCGCGCACGGATTTGTGCGAAAATGCGTTTTAAGCATGCACATGCATCTTTTGGTAGACGCGGATGAAGTTTTCTGCAAAACCACAAGATGTGCATGCAAATGGTGCTTTTGGCAGAACGCGCACGTGGATTTCTACCAAACGACGTGCTAAGCATGCCGATGCTGCTCTTTTTAGCACCCGCGCACGCATTTGTGCGAAAACGCGTTTTAAGCATGCACATGCATCTTTTGGTAGACGCGGATGAAGTTTTCTGCAAAACCACAAGATGTGCATGCAAATGGTGCTTTTTGCAGAACGCGCACGTGGATTTCTACCAAACGACGTGCTAAGCATGCCGATGCTGCTCTTTTTAGCACCCGCGCACGCATTTGTGCGAAAACGCGTTTTAAACATGCACATGCATCTTTTGGTAGACGCGGATGAAGTTTTCTGCAAAACCACAAGATGTGCATGGAAATGGTGCTTTTTGCAGAACGCAAACGTGGATTTCTACCAAACGACGTGCTAAGCATGCCGATGCTGCTCTTTTTAGCACCCGCGCACGCATTTGTGCGAAAACGCGTTTTAAGCATGCACATGCATCTTTTGGTAGACGCGGATGAAGTTTTCTGCAAAACCACAAGATGTGCATGCAAATGGTGCTTTTCGCAGAACGCGCACGTGGATTTCTACCAAACAACGTGCTAAGCATGCCGATGCTGCTCTTTTTAGCACCCGCGCACGGATTCGTGCGAAAACGCGTTTTAAGCATGCACATGCATCTTTTGGTAGACGAGATTGAAGTTTTCTGCAAAACCACAAGATGTGCATGCAAATGGTGCCTTTCGCAGAACGCGCACGTGGACTTCTACCAAACAACGTGCTAAGCATGCCGATGCTGCTCTTTTTAGCACCCGCTCACGGATTCGTGCGAAAACGCGTTTTAAGCATGCACATGCATCTTTTGGTAGACGAGATTGAAGTTTTCTGCAAAACCACAAGATGTGCATGCAAATGGTGCTTTTCGCAGAACGCGCACGTGGATTTCTACCAAACAACGTGCTAAGCATGCCGATGCTGCTCTTTTTAGCACCCGCGCACGGATTCGTGCGAAAACGCGTTTTAAGCATGCACATGCATCTTTTGGTAGACGAGATTGAAGTTTTCTGCAAAACCACAAGATGTGCATGCAAATGGTGCTTTTCGCAGAACGCGCACGTGGATTTCTACCAAACGACGTGCTAAGCTTGCCGATGCTGCTCTTTTTAGCACCCGCACACGGATTTGTGCGAAAATGCGTTTTAAGCATGCACATGCATCTTTTGGTAGACGCGGATGAAGTTTTCTGCAAAACCACAAGATGTGCATGCAAATGGTGCTTTTGGCAGAACGCGCACGTGGATTTCTACCAAACGACGTGCTAAGCATGCCGATGCTGCTCTTTTTAGCACCCGCGCACGGATTCGTGCGAAAACGCGTTTTAAGCATGCACATGCATCTTTTGGTAGACGAGATTGAAGTTTTCTGCAAAACCACAAGATGTGCATGCAAATGGTGCTTTTCGCAGAACGCGCACGTGGATTTCTACCAAACAACGTGCTAAGCATGCCGATGCTGCTCTTTTTAGCACCCGCGCACGGATTCGTGCGAAAACGCGTTTTAAGCATGCACATGCATCTTTTGGTAGACGAGATTGAAGTTTTCTGCAAAACCACAAGATGTGCATGCAAATGGTGCTTTTCGCAGAACGCGCACGTGGATTTCTACCAAACGACGTGCTAAGCATGCCGATGCTGCTCTTTTTAGCACCCGCGCACGCATTTGTGCGAAAACGCGTTTTAAGCATGCACATGCATCTTTTGGTAGACGCGGATGAAGTTTTCTGCAAAACCACAAGATGTGCATGCAAATGGTGCTTTTTGCAGAACGCGCACGTGGATTTCTACCAAACGACGTGCTAAGCATGCCGATGCTGCTCTTTTTAGCACCCGCGCACGCATTTGTGCGAAAACGCGTTTTAAGCATGCACATGCATCTTTTGGTAGACGCGGATGAAGTTTTCTGCAAAACCACAAGATGTGCATGCAAATGGTGCTTTTTGCAGAACGCGCACGTGGATTTCTACCAAACGACGTGCTAAGCATGCCGATGCTGCTCTTTTTAGCACCCGCGCACGGATTCGTGCGAAAACGCGTTTTAAGCATGCACATGCATCTTTTGGTAGACGAGATTGAAGTTTTCTGCAAAACCACAAGATGTGCATGCAAATGGTGCTTTTCGCAGAACGCGCACGTGGATTTCTACCAAACAACGTGCTAAGCATGCCGATGCTGCTCTTTTTAGCACCCGCGCACGGATTCGTGCGAAAACGCGTTTTAAGCATGCACATGCATCTTTTGGTAGACGAGATTGAAGTTTTCTGCAAAACCACAAGATGTGCATGCAAATGGTGCCTTTCGCAGAACGCGCACGTGGATTTCTACCAAACAACGTGCTAAGCATGCCGATGCTGCTCTTTTTAGCACCCGCTCACGGATTCGTGCGAAAACGCGTTTTAAGCATGCACATGCATCTTTTGGTAGACGAGATTGAAGTTTTCTGCAAAACCACAAGATGTGCATGCAAATGGTGCTTTTCGCAGAACGCGCACGTGGATTTCTACCAAACAACGTGCTAAGCATGCCGATGCTGCTCTTTTTAGCACCCGCGCACGGATTCGTGCGAAAACGCGTTTTAAGCATGCACATGCATCTTTTGGTAGACGAGATTGAAGTTTTCTGCAAAACCACAAGATGTGCATGCAAATGGTGCTTTTCGCAGAACGCGCACGTGGATTTCTACCAAACAACGTGCTAAGCATGCCGATGCTGCTCTTTTTAGCACCCGCGCACGGATTCGTGCGAAAACGCGTTTTAAGCATGCACATGCATCTTTTGGTAGACGAGATTGAAGTTTTCTGCAAAACCACAAGATGTGCATGCAAATGGTGCCTTTCGCAGAACGCGCACGTGGATTTCTACCAAACAACGTGCTAAGCATGCCGATGCTGCTCTTTTTAGCACCCGCTCACGGATTCGTGCGAAAACGCGTTTTAAGCATGCACATGCATCTTTTGGTAGACGAGATTGAAGTTTTCTGCAAAACCACAAGATGTGCATGCAAATGGTGCTTTTCGCAGAACGCGCACGTGGATTTCTACCAAACAACGTGCTAAGCATGCCGATGCTGCTCTTTTTAGCACCCGCGCACGGATTCGTGCGAAAACGCGTTTTAAGCATGCACATGCATCTTTTGGTAGACGAGATTGAAGTTTTCTGCAAAACCACAAGATGTGCATGCATATGGTGCTTTTCGCAGAACGCGCACGTGGATTTCTACCAAACGACGTGCTAAGCTTGCCGATGCTGCTCTTTTTAGCACCCGCACACGGATTTGTGCGAAAATGCGTTTTAAGCATGCACATGCATCTTTTGGTAGACGCGGATGAAGTTTTCTGCAAAACCACAAGATGTGCATGCAAATGGTGCTTTTGGCAGAACGCGCACGTGGATTTCTACCAAACGACGTGCTAAGCATGCCGATGCTGCTCTTTTTAGCACCCGCGCACGGATTCGTGCGAAAACGCGTTTTAAGCATGCACATGCATCTTTTGGTAGACGAGATTGAAGTTTTCTGCAAAACCACAAGATGTGCATGCAAATGGTGCTTTTCGCAGAACGCGCACGTGGATTTCTACCAAACAACGTGCTAAGCATGCCGATGCTGCTCTTTTTAGCACCCGCGCACGGATTCGTGCGAAAACGCGTTTTAAGCATGCACATGCATCTTTTGGTAGACGAGATTGAAGTTTTCTGCAAAACCACAAGATGTGCATGCAAATGGTGCTTTTCGCAGAACGCGCACGTGGATTTCTACCAAACGACGTGCTAAGCATGCCGATGCTGCTCTTTTTAGCACCCGCGCACGCATTTGTGCGAAAACGCGTTTTAAGCATGCACATGCATCTTTTGGTAGACGCGGATGAAGTTTTCTGCAAAACCACAAGATGTGCATGCAAATGGTGCTTTTTGCAGAACGCGCACGTGGATTTCTACCAAACGACGTGCTAAGCATGCCGATGCTGCTCTTTTTAGCACCCGCGCACGCATTTGTGCGAAAACGCGTTTTAAGCATGCACATGCATCTTTTGGTAGACGCGGATGAAGTTTTCTGCAAAACCACAAGATGTGCATGCAAATGGTGCTTTTTGCAGAACGCGCACGTGGATTTCTACCAAACGACGTGCTAAGCATGCCGATGCTGCTCTTTTTAGCACCCGCGCACGGATTCGTGCGAAAACGCGTTTTAAGCATGCACATGCATCTTTTGGTAGACGAGATTGAAGTTTTCTGCAAAACCACAAGATGTGCATGCAAATGGTGCTTTTCGCAGAACGCGCACGTGGATTTCTACCAAACAACGTGCTAAGCATGCCGATGCTGCTCTTTTTAGCACCCGCGCACGGATTCGTGCGAAAACGCGTTTTAAGCATGCACATGCATCTTTTGGTAGACGAGATTGAAGTTTTCTGCAAAACCACAAGATGTGCATGCAAATGGTGCCTTTCGCAGAACGCGCACGTGGATTTCTACCAAACAACGTGCTAAGCATGCCGATGCTGCTCTTTTTAGCACCCGCTCACGGATTCGTGCGAAAACGCGTTTTAAGCATGCACATGCATCTTTTGGTAGACGAGATTGAAGTTTTCTGCAAAACCACAAGATGTGCATGCAAATGGTGCTTTTCGCAGAACGCGCACGTGGATTTCTACCAAACAACGTGCTAAGCATGCCGATGCTGCTCTTTTTAGCACCCGCGCACGGATTCGTGCGAAAACGCGTTTTAAGCATGCACATGCATCTTTTGGTAGACGAGATTGAAGTTTTCTGCAAAACCACAAGATGTGCATGCAAATGGTGCTTTTCGCAGAACGCGCACGTGGATTTCTACCAAACGACGTGCTAAGCTTGCCGATGCTGCTCTTTTTAGCACCCGCGCACGGATTTGTGCGAAAACGCGTTTTAGCATGCACATGCATCTTTTGGTAGACGCGGATGAAGTTTTCTGCAAAACCACAAGATGTGCATGCAAATGGTGCTTTTGGCAGAACGCGCACGTGGATTTCTACCAAACGACGTGCTAAGCATGCCGATGCTGCTCTTTTTAGCACCCGCGCACGCATTTGTGCGAAAACGCGTTTTAAGCATGCACATGCATCTTTTGGTAGACGCGGATGAAGTTTTCTGCAAAACCACAAGATGTGCATGCAAATGGTGCTTTTTGCAGAACGCGCACGTGGATTTCTACCAAACGACGTGCTAAGCTTGCCGATGCTGCTCTTTTTAGCACCCGCGCACGGATTTGTGCGAAAATGCGTTTTAAGCATGCACATGCATCTTTTGGTAGACGCGGATGAAGTTTTCTGCAAAACCACAAGATGTGCATGCAAATGGTGCTTTTGGCAGAACGCGCACGTGGATTTCTACCAAACGACGTGCTAAGCATGCCGATGCTGCTCTTTTTAGCACCCGCGCACGCATTTGTGCGAAAACGCGTTTTAAGCATGCACATGCATCTTTTGGTAGACGCGGATGAAGTTTTCTGCAAAACCACAAGATGTGCATGCAAATGGTGCTTTTTGCAGAACGCGCACGTGGATTTCTACCAAACGACGTGCTAAGCATGCCGATGCTGCTCTTTTTAGCACCCGCGCACGCATTTGTGCGAAAACGCGTTTTAAACATGCACATGCATCTTTTGGTAGACGCGGATGAAGTTTTCTGCAAAACCACAAGATGTGCATGGAAATGGTGCTTTTTGCAGAACGCGCACGTGGATTTCTACCAAACGACGTGCTAAGCATGCCGATGCTGCTCTTTTTAGCACCCGCGCACGCATTTGTGCGAAAACGCGTTTTAAGCATGCACATGCATCTTTTGGTAGACGCGGATGAAGTTTTCTGCAAAACCACAAGATGTGCATGCAAATGGTGCTTTTTGCAGAACGCGCACGTGGATTTCTACCAAACGACGTGCTAAGCATGCCGATGCTGCTCTTTTTAGCACCCGCGCACGGATTCGTGCGAAAACGCGTTTTAAGCATGCACATGCATCTTTTGGTAGACGAGATTGAAGTTTTCTGCAAAACCACAAGATGTGCATGCAAATGGTGCTTTTCGCAGAACGCGCACGTGGATTTCTACCAAACAACGTGCTAAGCATGCCGATGCTGCTCTTTTTAGCACCCGCGCACGGATTCGTGCGAAAACGCGTTTTAAGCATGCACATGCATCTTTTGGTAGACGAGATTGAAGTTTTCTGCAAAACCACAAGATGTGCATGCAAATGGTGCCTTTCGCAGAACGCGCACGTGGATTTCTACCAAACAACGTGCTAAGCATGCCGATGCTGCTCTTTTTAGCACCCGCTCACGGATTCGTGCGAAAACGCGTTTTAAGCATGCACATGCATCTTTTGGTAGACGAGATTGAAGTTTTCTGCAAAACCACAAGATGTGCATGCAAATGGTGCTTTTCGCAGAACGCGCACGTGGATTTCTACCAAACAACGTGCTAAGCATGCCGATGCTGCTCTTTTTAGCACCCGCGCACGGATTCGTGCGAAAACGCGTTTTAAGCATGCACATGCATCTTTTGGTAGACGAGATTGAAGTTTTCTGCAAAACCACAAGATGTGCATGCAAATGGTGCTTTTCGCAGAACGCGCACGTGGATTTCTACCAAACGACGTGCTAAGCTTGCCGATGCTGCTCTTTTTAGCACCCGCGCACGGATTTGTGCGAAAATGCGTTTTAAGCATGCACATGCATCTTTTGGTAGACGCGGATGAAGTTTTCTGCAAAACCACAAGATGTGCATGCAAATGGTGCTTTTGGCAGAACGCGCACGTGGATTTCTACCAAACGACGTGCTAAGCATGCCGATGCTGCTCTTTTTAGCACCCGCGCACGGATTCGTGCGAAAACGCGTTTTAAGCATGCACATGCATCTTTTGGTAGACGAGATTGAAGTTTTCTGCAAAACCACAAGATGTGCATGCAAATGGTGCTTTTCGCAGAACGCGCACGTGGATTTCTACCAAACAACGTGCTAGCATGCCGATGCTGCTCTTTTTAGCACCCGCGCACGGATTCGTGCGAAAACGCGTTTTAAGCATGCACATGCATCTTTTGGTAGACGAGATTGAAGTTTTCTGCAAAACCACAAGATGTGCATGCAAATGGTGCTTTTCGCAGAACGCGCACGTGGATTTCTACCAAACGACGTGCTAAGCATGCCGATGCTGCTCTTTTTAGCACCCGCGCACGCATTTGTGCGAAAACGCGTTTTAAGCATGCACATGCATCTTTTGGTAGACGCGGATGAAGTTTTCTGCAAAACCACAAGATGTGCATGCAAATGGTGCTTTTTGCAGAACGCGCACGTGGATTTCTACCAAACGACGTGCTAAGCATGCCGATGCTGCTTCTTTTTAGCACCCGCGCACGCATTTGTGCGAAAACGCGTTTTAAACATGCACATGCATCTTTTGGTAGACGCGGATGAAGTTTTCTGCAAAACCACAAGATGTGCATGCAAATGGTGCTTTTTGCAGAACGCGCACGTGGATTTCTACCAAACCGACGTGCTAAGCATGCCGATGCTGCTCTTTTTAGCACCCGCGCACGCATTTGTGCGGAAACGCGTTTTTTAAGCATGCACATGCATCTTTTGGTAGACGCGGATGAAGTTTTCTGCAAAACCACAAGATGTGCATGCAAATGGTGCTTTTTGCAGAACGCGCACGTGGATTTCTACCAAACGACGTGCTAAGCATGCCGATGCTGCTCTTTTTAGCACCCGCGCACGGATTCGTGCGAAAACGCGTTTTAAGCATGCACATGCATCTTTTGGTAGACGAGATTGAAGTTTTCTGCAAAACCACAAGATGTGCATGCAAATGGTGCTTTTCGCAGAACGCGCACGTGGATTTCTACCAAACAACGTGCTAAGCATGCCGATGCTGCTCTTTTTAGCACCCGCGCACGGATTCGTGCGAAAACGCGTTTTAAGCATGCACATGCATCTTTTGGTAGACGAGATTGAAGTTTTCTGCAAAACCACAAGTTGTGCATGCAAAATGGTTGCCTTTTCGCAGAACGCGCACGTGGATTTCTACCAAACAACGTGCTAAGCATGCCGATGCTGCTCTTTTTAGCACCCGCTCACGGATTCGTGCGAAAACGCGTTTTAAGCATGCACATGCATCTTTTGGTAGACGAGATTGAAGTTTTCTGCAAAACCACAAGATGTGCATGCAAATGGTGCTTTTCGCAGAACGCGCACGTGGATTTCTACCAAACAACGTGCTAAGCATGCCGATGCTGCTCTTTTTAGCACCCGCGCACGGATTCGTGCGAAAACGCGTTTTAAGCATGCACATGCATCTTTTGGTAGACGAGATTGAAGTTTTCTGCAAAACCACAAGATGTGCATGCAAATGGTGCTTTTCGCAGAACGCGCACGTGGATTTCTACCAAACGACGTGCTAAGCTTGCCGATGCTGGCTCTTTTTAGCACCCGCGCACGGATTTGTGCGAAAATGCGTTTTAAGCATGCACATGCATCTTTTGGTAGACGCGGATGAAGTTTTCTGCAAAACCACAAGATGTGCATGCAAATGGTGCTTTTGGCAGAACGCGCACGTAGATTTCTACCAAACGACGTGCTAAGCATGCCGATGCTGCTCTTTTTAGCACCCCGCGCACGGATTCGTGCGGAAAACGCGTTTTTAAGCATGCACATGCATCTTTTGGTAGACGAGATTGAAGTTTTCTGCAAAACCACAAGATGTGCATGCAAATGGTGCCTTTCGCAGAACGCGCACGTGGATTTCTACCAAAGAACGTGCTAAGCATGCCGATGCTGCTCTTTTTAGCACCCGCGCACGGATTCGTGCGAAAACGCGTTTTAAGCATGCACATGCATCTTTTGGTAGACGAGATTGAAGTTTTCTGCAAAACCACAAGATGTGCATGCAAATGGTGCTTTTCGCAGAACGCCCACGTGGGATTTCTACCAAACAACGTGCTAAGCATGCCGATGCTGCTCTTTTTAGCACCCGCGCACGGATTTGTGCGAATACGCGTTTTAAGCAAGCACATGCATCTTTTGGTAGACGAGATTGAAGTTTTCTGCAAAACCACAAGATGTGCATGCAAATGGTGCTTTTCGCAGAACGCGCACGTGGATTTCTACCAAACAACGTGCTAAGCATGCCGATGCTGCTCTTTTTAGCACCCGCGCACGGATTCGTGCGAAAACGCGTTTTAAGCATGCACATGCATCTTTTGGTAGACGAGATTGAAGTTTTCTGCAAAACCACAAGATGTGCATGCAAATGGTGCTTTTCGCAGAACGCGCACGTGGATTTCTACCAAACAACGTGCTAAGCATGCCGATGCTGCTCCTTTTAGCACCCGCGCACGGATTCGTGCGAAAACGCGTTTTAAGCATGCACATGCATCTTTTGGTAGACGAGATTGAAGTTTTCTGCAAAACCACAAGATGTGCATGCAAATGGTGCTTTTGGCAGAACGCGCACGTGGATTTCTACCAAACGACGTGCTAAGCATGCCGATGCTGCTCTTTTTAGCACCCGCGCACGGATTCGTGCGAAAACGCGTTTTAAGCATGCACATGCATCTTTTGGTAGACGCGGATGAAGTTTTCTGCAAAACCACAAGATGTGCATGCAAAGGTGCTCTTGGCAGAACGCGCACGTGGATTTCTACCAAACGACGTGCTAAGCATGCCGATGCTGCTCTTTTTAGCACCCGCGCACGGATTCGTGCGGAAAACGCGTTTTAAGCATGCACATGCATCTTTTGGTAGACGAGATTGAAGTTTTCTGCAAAACCACAAGATGTGCATGCAAATGGTGCTTTCTCGCAGAACGCGCACGTGGATTTCTACCAAACAACGTGCTAAGCATGCCGATGCTGCTCTTTTTAGCACCCCGCGCACGGATTCGTGCGAAAACGCGTTTTAAGCATGCACATGCATCTTTTGGTAGACGAGATTGAAGTTTTCTGCAAAACCACAAGATGTGCATGCAAATGGTGCCTTTCGCAGAACGCGCACGTGGATTTCTACCAAACAACGTGCTAAGGCATGCCGATGCTGCTCTTTTTAGCACCCGCTCACGGATTCGTGGCGAAAACGCGTTTTTAAGCATGCAGATGCATCTTTTGGTAGACGAGATTGAAGTTTTCTGCAAAACCACAAGATGTGCATGCAAATGGTGCTTTTCGCAGAACGAGCACGTGGATTTCTACCAAACAACGTGCTAAGCATGCCGATGCTGCTCTTTTTAGCACCCGCGCACGGATTCGTGCGAAAACGCGTTTAAAGCATGCACATGCATCTTTTGGTAGACGAGATTGAAGTTTTCTGCAAAACCACAAGATGTGCATGCAAATGGTGCTTTTCGCAGAACGCGCACGTGGATTTCTACCAAACGACGTGCTAAGCTTGCCGATGCTGCTCTTTTTAGCACCCGCGCACGGATTTGTGCGAAAATGCGTTTTAAGCATGCACATGCATCTTTTGGTAGACGCGGATGAAGTTTTCTGCAAAACCACAAGATGTGCATGCAAATGGTGCTTTTGGCAGAACGCGCACGTGGATTTCTACCAAACGACGTGCTAAGCATGCCGATGCTGCTCTTTTTAGCACCCGCGCACGGATTCATGCGAAAACGCGTTTTAAGCATGCACATGCATCTTTTGGTAGACGAGATTGAAGTTTTCTGCAAAAACTACAAGATGTGCATGCAAATGGTGCCTTTCGCAGAACGCGCACGTGGATTTCTACCAAAGAACGTGCTAAGCATGCCGATGCTGCTCTTTTTAGCACCCGCGCACGGATTCGTGCGAAAACGCGTTTTAAGCATGCACATGCATCTTTTGGTAGACGAGATTGAAGTTTTCTGCAAAACCACAAGATGTGCATGCAAATGGTGCTTTTCGCAGAACGCCCACGTGGATTTCTACCAAACAACGTGCTAAGCATGCCGATGCTGCTCTTTTTAGCACCCGCGCACGGATTTGTGCGAAAACGCGTTTTAAGCATGCACATGCATCTTTTGGTAGACGAGATTGAAGTTTTTCTGCAAAACCACAAGATGTGCATGCAAATGGTGCTTTTCGCAGAACGCGCACGTGGATTTCTACCAAACAACGTGCTAAGCATGCCGATGCTGCTCTTTTTAGCACCCGCGCACGGATTCGTGCGAAAACGCGTTTTAAGCATGCACATGCATCTTTTGGTAGACGAGATTGAAGTTTTCTGCAAAACCACAAGATGTGCATGCAAATGGTGCTTTTCGCAGAACGCGCACGTGGATTTCTACCAAACAACGTGCTAAGCATGCCGATGCTGCTCCTTTTAGCACCCGCGCACGGATTCGTGCGAAAACGCGTTTTAAGCATGCACATGCATCTTTTGGTAGACGAGATTTAAGTTTTCTGCAAAACCACAAGATGTGCATGCAAATGGTGCTTTTGGCAGAACGCGCACGTGGATTTCTACCAAACGACGTGCTAAGCATGCGATGCTGCTCTTTTTAGCACCCGCGCACGGATTCGTGCGAAAACGCGTTTTAAGCATGCACATGCATCTTTTGGTAGACGCGGATGAAGTTTTCTGCAAACCACAAGATGTGCATGCAAATGGAGCTCTTGGCAGAACGCGCACGTGGATTCTACCAAACGACGTGCTAAGCATGCCGATGCTGCTCTTTTTAGCACCCGCGCACGGATTCGTGCGAAAACGCGTTTTAAGCATGCACATGCATCTTTTGGTAGACGAGATTGAAGTTTTCTGCAAAACCACAAGATGTGCATGCAAATGGTGCTTTTCGCAGAACGCCCACGTGGATTTCTACCAAACAACGTGCTAAGCATGCCGATGCTGCTCTTTTTAGCACCCGCGCACGGATTTGTGCGAAAAACGCGTTTTAAGCATGCACATGCATCTTTTGGTAGACGAGATTGAAGTTTTCTGCAAAACCACAAGATGTGCATGCAAATGGTGCTTTTCGCAGAACGCGCACGTGGATTTCTACCAAACAACGTGCTAAGCATGCCGATGCTGCTCTTTCTAGCACCCGCGCACGGATTCGTGCGAAAACGCGTTTTAAGCATACACATGCATCTTTTGGGTAGACGAGATTGAAGTTTTCTGCAAAACCACAAGATGTGCATGCAAATGGTGCTTTTCGCAAAACGCGCACGTGGATTTCTACCAAACAACGTGCTAAGCATGCCGATGCTGCTCTTTTTAGCACCCGCGCACGGATTCGTGCGAAAAACGCGTTTTTAAGCATGCACATGCATCTTTTGGTAGACGAGATTGAAGTTTTCTGCAAAACCACAAGATGTGCATGCAAATGGTGCTTTTCGCAGAACGCGCACGTGGAATTTCTACCAAACAACGTGCTAAGCATGCCGATGCTGCTCTTTTTAGCACCCGCGCACGGATTCGTGCGAAAACGCGTTTTAAGCATGCACATGCATCTTTTGGTAGACGAGATTGAAGTTTTCTGCAAAACCACAAGATGTGCATGCAAATGGTGCCTTTCGCAGAACGCGCACGTGGATTTCTACCAAACAACGTGCTAAGCATGCCGTTGCTGCTCTTTTTAGCACCCGCTCACGGATTCGTGCGAAAACGCGTTTTAAGCATGCACATGCATCTTTTGGTAGACGAGATTGAAGTTTTTCTGCAAAACCACAAGATGTGCATGCAAATGGTGCTTTTCGCAGAACGCGCACGTGGATTTCTACCAAACAACGTGCTAAGCATGCCGATGCTGCTCTTTTTAGCACCCGCGCACGGATTCGTGCGAAAACGCGTTTTAAGCATGCACATGCATCTTTTGGTAGACGCGGATGAAGTTTTCTGCAAAACCACAAGATGTGCATGCAAATAGTGCTTTTGGCAGAACGCGCACGTGGATTTCTACCAAACGACGTGCTAAGCATGCCGATGCTGCTCTTTTTAGCACCCGCGCACGGATTTGTGCGAAAACGCGTTTTAAGCATGCACATGCATCTTTTGGTAGACGCGGATGAAGTTTTCTGCAAAACCACAAGATGTGCATGCAAATGGTGCTTTTGCAGAACGCGCACGTGGATTTCTACCAAACGACGTGCTAAGAATGCCGATGCTGCTCTTTTTAGCACCCGCGTACGCATTTGTGCGAAAACGCGTTTTAAGCATGCACATGCATCTTTTGGTAGACGCGGATGAAGTTTTCTGCAAAACCACAAGATGTGCATGCAAATGGTGCTTTTTGCAGAACGCGCACGTGGATTTCTACCAAACGACGTGCTAAGCATGCCGATGCTGCTCTTTTTAGCACCCGCGCACGGATTTGTGCGAAAACGCGTTTTTAAGCATGCACATGCATCTTTTGGTAGACGCGGATGAAGTTTTCTGCAAAACCACAAGATGTGCATGCAAATGGTGGCTTTTTTGCAGAACGCGCACGTGGATTTTCTACCAAACGACGTGCTAAGCATGCCGATGCTGCTCTTTTTAGCACCCGCGCACGCATTTGTGCGAAAAACGCGTTTTAAACATGCACATGCATCTTTTGGTAGACGCGGATGAAGTTTTCTGCAAAACCACAAGATGTGCATGCAAATGGTGCTTTTTGCAGAACCGCGCACGTGGATTTCTACCAAACGACGTGCTAAGCATGCCGATGCTGCTCTTTTTAGCACCCCGCGCACGGATTTGTGCGAAAACGCCGTTTTAAGCATGCACGATGCATCTTTTGGTAGACGCGGATGAAGTTTTCTGCAAAACCACAAGATGTGCATGCAAATGGTGCTTTTGGCAGAACGCGCACGTGGATTTCTACCAAACGACGTGCTAAGCATGCCGATGCTGCTCTTTTTAGCACCCGCGCACGCATTTGTGCGAAAACGCGTTTTAAGCATGCACATGCATCTTTTGGTAGACGCGGATGAAGTTTTCTGCAAAACCACAAGATGTGCATGCAAATGGTGCTTTTTACAGAACGCGCACGTGGATTTCTACCAAACGACGTGCTAGGCATGCCGATGCTGCTATTTTTAGCACCCGCGCACGCATTTGTGCGAAAACGCGTTTTAAGCATGCACATGCATCTTTTGGTAGACGCGGATGAAGTTTTCTGCAAAACCACAAGATGTGCATGCAAATGGTGCTTTTTGCAGAACGCGCACGTGGATTTCTACCAAACGACGTGCTAAGCATGCCGATGCTGCTCTTTTTAGCACCCCGCGCACGGATTTGTGCGAAAACGCGTTTTAAGCATGCACATGCATCTTTTGGTAGACGCGGATGAAGTTTTCTGCAAAACCACAAGATGTGCATGCAAATGGTGCTTTTGGCAGAACGCGCACGTGGATTTCTACCAAACGACGTGCTAAGCATGCCGATGCTGCTCTTTTTAGCACCCGCGCACGCATTTGTGCGAAAACGCGTTTTAAGCATGCACATGCATCTTTTGGTAGAGATGAAGTTTTCTGCAAAACCACAAGATGTGCATGCAAATGGTGCTTTTTGCAGAACGCGCACGTGGATTTCTACCAAACGACGTGCTAAGCATGCCGATGCTGCTCTTTTTAGCACCCGCGCACGCATTTGTGCGAAAACGCGTTTTAAGCATGCACATGCATCTTTTGGTAGACGCGGATGAAGTTTTCTGCAAAACCACAAGATGTGCATGCAAATGGTGCTTTTTGCAGAACGCGCACGTGGATTTCTACCAAACGACGTGCTAAGAATGCCGATGCTGCTCTTTTTAGCACCCGCGCACGCATTTGTGCGAAAACGCGTTTTAAGCATGCACATGCATCTTTTGGTAGACGAGATTGAAGTTTTCTGTAAAACCACAAGATGTGCATGCAAATGGTGCTTTTCGCAGAACGCGCACGTGGATTTCTACCAAACAACGTGCTAAGCATGCCGATGCTGCTCTTTTTACCACCCGCGCACGGATTCGTGCGAAAACGCGTTTTAAGCATGCACATGCATCTTTTGGTAGACGCGGATGAAGTTTTCTGCAAAACCACAAGATGTGCATGCAAATGGTGCTTTTCGCAGAACGCGCACGTGGATTTCTACCAAACGACGTGCTAAGCATGCCGATGCTGCTCTTTTTAGCAACCGCGCACGGATTCGTGCGAAAACGCGTTTGAAGCATGCACATGCATCTTTTGGTAGACGCGGATGAAGTTTTCTGCAAAACCACAAGATGTGCATGCAAATGGTGCTCTTGGCAGAACGCGCACGTGGATTTCTACCAAACGACGTGCTAAGCATGCCGATGATGCTCTTTTTAGCACCCGCGCACGGATTTGTGCGAAAACGCGTTTTAAGCATGCACATGCATCTTTTGGTAGACGAGATTGAAGTTTTCTGCAAAACCACAAGATGTGCATGCAAATGGTGCTTTTCGCAGAACGCGCACGTGGATTTCTACCAAACGACGTGCTAAGCATGCCGATGCTGCTCTTTTTAGCACCCGCGCACGGATTCGTGCGAAAACGCGTTTTAAGCATGCACATGCATCTTTTGGTAGACGAGATTGAAGTTTTCTGCAAAACCACAAGATGTGCATGCAAATGGTGCTTTTCGCAGAACGCCCACGTGGATTTCTACCAAACAACGTGCTAAGCATGCCGATGCTGCTCTTTTTAGCACCCGCGCACGGATTTGTGCGAAAACGCGTTTTAAGCATGCACATGCATCTTTTGGTAGACGAGATTGAAGTTTTCTGCAAAACCACAAGATGTGCATGCAAATGGTGCTTTTCGCAGAACGCGCACGTGGATTTCTACCAAACAACGTGCTAAGCATGCCGATGCTGCTCTTTTTAGCACCCGCGCACGGATTCGTGCGAAAACGCGTTTTAAGCATGCACATGCATCTTTTGGTAGACGAGATTGAAGTTTTCTGCAAAACCACAAGATGTGCATGCAAATGGTGCTTTTCGCAGAACGCGCACGTGGATTTCTACCAAACAACGTGCTAAGCATGCCGATGCTGCTCCTTTTAGCACCCGCGCGCGGATTCGTGCGAAAACGCGTTTTAAGCATGCACATGCATCTTTTGGTAGACGAGATTGAAGTTTTCTGCAAAACCACAACATGTGCATGCAAATGGTGCTTTTGGCAGAACGCGCACGTGGATTTCTACCAAACGACGTGCTAAGCATGCCGATGCTGCTCTTTTTAGCACCCGCGCACGGATTCGTGCGAAAACGCGTTTTAAGCATGCACATGCATCTTTTGGTAGACGCGGATGAAGTTTTCTGCAAAACCACAAGATGTGCATGCAAATGGTGCTCTTGGCAGAACGCGCACGTGGATTTCTACCAAACGGCGTGCTAAGCATGCCGATGCTGCTCTTTTTAGCACCCGCGCACGGATTCGTGCGAAAACGCGTTTTAAGCATGCACATGCATCTTTTGGTAGACGAGATTGAAGTTTTCTGCAAAACCACAAGATGTGCATGCAAATGGTGCTTTTCGCAGAACGCCCACGTGGATTTCTACCAAACAACGTGCTAAGCATGCCGATGCTGCTCTTTTTAGCACCCGCGCACGGATTTGTGCGAAAACGCGTTTTAAGCATGCACATGCATCTTTTGGTAGACGAGATTGAAGTTTTCTGCAAAACCACAAGATGTGCATGCAAATGGTGCTTTTCGCAGAACGCGCACGTGGATTTCTACCAAACAACGTGCTCAGCATGCCGATGCTGCTCTTTTTAGCACCCGCGCACGGATTCGTGCGAAAACGCGTTTTAAGCATGCACATGCATCTTTTGGTAGACGAGATTGAAGTTTTCTGCAAAACCACAAGATGTGCATGCAAATGGTGCTTTTGGCAGAACGCGCACGTGGATTTCTACCAAACGACGTGCTAAGCATGCCGATGCTGCTCTTTTTAGCACCCGCGCACGGATTCGTGCGAAAACGCGTTTTAAGCATGCACATGCATCTTTTGGTAGACACGGATGAAGTTTTCTGCAAAACCACAAGATGTGCATGCAAATGGTGCTCTTGGCAGAACGCGCACGTGGATTTCTACCAAACGACGTGCTAAGCATGCCGATGCTGCTCTTTTTAGCACCCGCGCACGGATTCGTGCGAAAACGCGTTTTAAGCATGCACATGCATCTTTTGGTAGACGCGGATGAAGTTTTCTGCAAAACCACAAGATGTGCATGCAAATGGTGCTTTTGGCAGAACGCGCACGTGGATTTCTACCAAACGACGTGCTAAGCATGCCGATGCTGCTCTTTTTAGCACCCGCGCACGGATTTGTGCGAAAACGCGTTTTAAGCATGCACATGCATCTTTTGGTAGACGCGGATGAAGTTTTCTGCAAAACCACAAGATGTGCATGCAAATGGTGCTTTTGGCAGAACGCGCACGTGGATTTCTACCAAACGACGTGCTAAGCATGCCGATGCTGCTCTTTTTTGCACCCGCGCACGGATTCGTGCGAAAACGCGTTTTAAGCATGCACATGCATCTTTTGGTAGACGCGGATGAAGTTTTCTGCAAAACCACAAGATGTGCATGCAAATGGTGCTTTTTGCAGAACGCGCACGTGGATTTCTACCAAACGACGTGCTAAGCATGCCGATGCTGCTCTTTTTAGCACCCGCGCACGGATTTGTGCGAAAACGCGTTTTAAGCATGCACATGCATCTTTTGGTAGACGCGGATGAAGTTTTCTGCAAAACCACAAGATGTGCATGCAAATGGTGCTTTTGGCAGAACGCGCACGTGGATTTCTACCAAACGACGTGCTAAGCATGCCGATGCTGCTCTTTTTAGCACCCGCGCACGGATTCGTGCGAAAACGCGTTTTAAGCATGCACATGCATCTTTTGGTAGACGCGGATGAAGTTTTCTGCAAAACCACAAGATGTGCATGCAAATGGTGCTCTTGGCAGAACGCGCACGTGGATTTCTACCAAACGACGTGCTAAGCATGCCGATGCTGCTCTTTTTAGCACCCGCGCACGGATTTGTGCGAAAACGCGTTTTAAGCATGCACATGCATCTTTTGGTAGACGCGGATGAAGTTTTCTGCAAAACCACAAGATGTGCATGCAAATGGTGCTTTTGGCAGAACGCGCACGTGGATTTCTACCAAACGACGTGCTAAGCATGCCGATGCTGCTCTTTTTAGCACCCGCGCACGCATTTGTGCGAAAACGCGTTTTAAGCATGCACATGCATCTTTTGGTAGACGCGGATGAAGTTTTCTGCAAAACCACAAGATGTGCATGCAAATGGTGCTTTTTACAGAACGCGCACGTGGATTTCTACCAAACGACGTGCTAGGCATGCCGATGCTGCTATTTTTAGCACCCGCGCACGCATTTGTGCGAAAACGCGTTTTAAGCATGCACATGCATCTTTTGGTAGACGCGGATGAAGTTTTCTGCAAAACCACAAGATGTGCATGCAAATGGTGCTTTTTGCAGAACGCGCACGTGGATTTCTACCAAACGACGTGCTAAGCATGCCGATGCTGCTCTTTTTAGCACCCGCGCACGGATTTGTGCGAAAACGCGTTTTAAGCATGCACATGCATCTTTTGGTAGACGCGGATGAAGTTTTCTGCAAAACCACAAGATGTGCATGCAAATGGTGCTTTTGGCAGAACGCGCACGTGGATTTCTACCAAACGACGTGCTAAGCATGCCGATGCTGCTCTTTTTAGCACCCGCGCACGCATTTGTGCGAAAACGCGTTTTAAGCATGCACATGCATCTTTTGGTAGACGCGGATGAAGTTTTCTGCAAAACCACAAGATGTGCATGCAAATGGTGCTTTTTGCAGAACGCGCACGTGGATTTCTACCAAACGACGTGCTAAGCTTGCCGATGCTGCTCTTTTTAGCACCCGCGCACGGATTTGTGCGAAAATGCGTTTTAAGCATGCACATGCATCTTTTGGTAGACGCGGATGAAGTTTTCTGCAAAACCACAAGATGTCCATGCAAATGGTGCTTTTGGCAGAACGCGCACGTGGATTTCTACCAAACGACGTGCTAAGCATGCCGATGCTGCTCTTTTTAGCACCCGCGCACGGATTCGTGCGAAAACGCGTTTTAAGCATGCACATGCATCTTTTGGTAGACGCGGATGAAGTTTTCTGCAAAACCACAAGATGTGCATGCAAATGGTGCTCTTGGCAGAACGCGCACGTGGATTTCTACCAAACGACGTGCTAAGCATGCCGATGCTGCTCTTTTTAGCACCCGCGCACGGATTTGTGCGAAAACGCGTTTTAAGCATGCACATGCATCTTTTGGTAGACGCGGATGAAGTTTTCTGCAAAACCACAAGATGTGCATGCAAATGGTGCTTTTGGCAGAACGCGCACGTGGATTTCTACCAAACGACGTGCTAAGCATGCCGATGCTGCTCTTTTTAGCACCCGCGCACGCATTTGTGCGAAAACGCGTTTTAAGCATGCACATGCATCTTTTGGTAGACGCGGATGAAGTTTTCTGCAAAACCACAAGATGTGCATGCAAATGGTGCTTTTTACAGAACGCGCACGTGGATTTCTACCAAACGACGTGCTAGGCATGCCGATGCTGCTATTTTTAGCACCCGCGCACGCATTTGTGCGAAAACGCGTTTTAAGCATGCACATGCATCTTTTGGTAGACGCGGATGAAGTTTTCTGCAAAACCACAAGATGTGCATGCAAATGGTGCTTTTTGCAGAACGCGCACGTGGATTTCTACCAAACGACGTGCTAAGCATGCCGATGCTGCTCTTTTTAGCACCCGCGCACGGATTTGTGCGAAAACGCGTTTTAAGCATGCACATGCATCTTTTGGTAGACGCGGATGAAGTTTTCTGCAAAACACAAGATGTGCATGCAAATGGTGCTTTTGGCAGAACGCGCACGTGGATTTCTACCAAACGACGTGCTAAGCATGCCGATGCTGCTCTTTTTAGCACCCGCGCACGCATTTGTGCGAAAACGCGTTTTAAGCATGCACATGCATCTTTTGGTAGACGCGGATGAAGTTTTCTGCAAAACCACAAGATGTGCATGCAAATGGTGCTTTTTGCAGAACGCGCACGTGGATTTCTACCAAACGACGTGCTAAGCTTGCCGATGCTGCTCTTTTTAGCACCCGCGCACGGATTTGTGCGAAAATGCGTTTTAAGCATGCACATGCATCTTTTGGTAGACGCGGATGAAGTTTTCTGCAAAACCACAAGATGTCCATGCAAATGGTGCTTTTGGCAGAACGCGCACGTGGATTTCTACCAAACGACGTGCTAAGCATGCCGATGCTGCTCTTTTTAGCACCCGCGCACGCATTTGTGCGAAAAACGCGTTTTAAGCATGCACATGCATCTTTTGGTAGACGCGGATGAAGTTTTCTGCAAAACCACAAGATGTGCATGCAAATGGTGCTTTTGCAGAACGCGCACGTGGATTTCTACCAAACGACGTGCTAAGCATGCCGATGCTGCTCTTTTTAGCACCCGCGCACGCATTTGTGCGAAAACGCGTTTTAAACATGCACATGCATCTTTTGGTAGACGCGGATGAAGTTTTCTGCAAAACCACAAGATGTGCATGCAAATGGTGCTTTTTGCAGAACGCGCACGTGGATTTCTACCAAACGACGTGCTAAGCATGCCGATGCTGCTCTTTTTAGCACCCGCGCACGCATTTGTGCGAAAACGCGTTTTAAGCATGCACATGCATCTTTTGGTAGACGCGGATGAAGTTTTCTGCAAAACCACAAGATGTGCATGCAAATGGTGCTTTTTGCAGAACGCGCACGTGGATTTCTACCAAACGACGTGCTAAGAATGCCGATGCTGCTCTTTTTAGCACCCGCGCACGCATTTGTGCGAAAACGCGTTTTAAGCATGCACATGCATCTTTTGGTAGACGAGATTGAAGTTTTCTGTAAAACCACAAGATGTGCATGCAAATGGTGCTTTTCGCAGAACGCGCACGTGGATTTCTACCAAACAACGTGCTAAGCATGCCGATGCTGCTCTTTTTACCACCCGCGCACGGATTCGTGCGAAAACGCGTTTTAAGCATGCACATGCATCTTTTGGTAGACGCGGATGAAGTTTTCTGCAAAACCACAAGATGTGCATGCAAATGGTGCTTTTCGCAGAACGCGCACGTGGATTTCTACCAAACGACGTGCTAAGCATGCCGATGCTGCTCTTTTTAGCAACCGCGCACGGATTCGTGCGAAAACGCGTTTGAAGCATGCACATGCATCTTTTGGTAGACGCGGATGAAGTTTTCTGCAAAACCACAAGATGTGCATGCAAATGGTGCTCTTGGCAGAACGCGCACGTGGATTTCTACCAAACGACGTGCTAAGCATGCCGATGATGCTCTTTTTAGCACCGCGCACGGATTTGTGCGAAAACGCGTTTTAAGCATGCACATGCATCTTTTGGTAGACGAGATTGAAGTTTTCTGCAAAACCACAAGATGTGCATGCAAATGGTGCTTTCGCAGAACGCGCACGTGGATTTCTACAAACGACGTGCTAAGCATGCCGATGGCTGCTCTTTTTAGCACCCGCGCACGGATTCGTGCGAAAACGCGTTTTAAGCATGCACATGCATCTTTTGGTAGACGAGATTGAAGTTTTCTGCAAAACCAGAAGATGTGCATGCAAATGGTGCTTTTCGCAGAACGCCCACGTGGATTTCTACCAAACAACGTGCTAAGCATGCCGATGCTGCTCTTTTTAGCACCCGCGCACGGATTTGTGCGAAAACGCGTTTTAAAGCATGCACATGCATCTTTTGGTAGACGAGATTGAAGTTTTCTGCAAAACCACAAGATGTGCATGCAAATGGTGCTTTTCGCAGAACGCGCACGTGGATTTCTACCAAACAACGTGCTAAGCATGCCGATGCTGCTCTTTTTAGCACCCGCGCACGGATTCGTGCGAAAACGCGTTTTAAGCATGCACATGCATCTTTTGGTAGACGAGATTGAAGTTTTCTGCAAAACCACAAGATGTGCATGCAAATGGTGCTTTTCGCAGAACGCGCACGTGGATTTCTACCAAACAACGTGCTAAGCATGCCGATGCTGCTCCTTTTAGCACCCGCGCACGGATTCGTGCGAAAACGCGTTTTAAGCATGCACATGCATCTTTTGGTAGACGAGATTGAAGTTTTCTTCAAAACCACAACATGTGCATGCAAATGGTGCTTTTGGCAGAACGCGCACGTGGATTTCTACCAAACGACGTGCTAAGCATGCCGATGCTGCTCTTTTTAGCACCCGCGCACGCATTTGTGCGAAAACGCGTTTTAAGCATGCACATGCATCTTTTGGTAGACGCGGATGAAGTTTTCTGCAAAACCACAAGATGTGCATGCAAATGGTGCTTTTTGCAGAACGCGCACGTGGATTTCTACCAAACGACGTGCTAAGCATGCCGATGCTGCTCTTTTTAGCACCCGCGCACGCATTTGTGCGAAAACGCGTTTTAAACATGCACATGCATCTTTTGGTAGACGCGGATGAAGTTTTCTGCAAAACCACAAGATGTGCATGCAAATGGTGCTTTTTGCAGAACGCGCACGTGGATTTCTACCAAACGACGTGCTAAGCATGCCGATGCTGCTCTTTTTAGCACCCGCGCACGCATTTGTGCGAAAACGCGTTTTAAGCATGCACATGCATCTTTTGGTAGACGCGGATGAAGTTTTCTGCAAAACCACAAGATGTGCATGCAAATGGTGCTTTTTGCAGAACGCGCACGTGGATTTCTACCAAACGACGTGCTAAGAATGCCGATGCTGCTCTTTTTAGCACCCGCGCACGCATTTGTGCGAAAACGCGTTTTAAGCATGCACATGCATCTTTTGGTAGACGAGATTGAAGTTTTCTGTAAAACCACAAGATGTGCATGCAAATGGTGCTTTTCGCAGAACGCGCACGTGGATTTCTACCAAACAACGTGCTAAGCATGCCGATGCTGCTCTTTTTACCACCCGCGCACGGATTCGTGCGAAAACGCGTTTTAAGCATGCACATGCATCTTTTGGTAGACGCGGATGAAGTTTTCTGCAAAACCACAAGATGTGCATGCAAATGGTGCTTTTCGCAGAACGCGCACGTGGATTTCTACCAAACGACGTGCTAAGCATGCCGATGCTGCTCTTTTTAGCAACCGCGCACGGATTCGTGCGAAAACGCGTTTGAAGCATGCACATGCATCTTTTGGTAGACGCGGATGAAGTTTTCTGCAAAACCACAAGATGTGCATGCAAATGGTGCTCTTGGCAGAACGCGCACGTGGATTTCTACCAAACGACGTGCTAAGCATGCCGATGATGCTCTTTTTAGCACCCGCGCACGGATTTGTGCGAAAACGCGTTTTAAGCATGCACATGCATCTTTTGGTAGACGAGATTGAAGTTTTCTGCAAAACCACAAGATGTGCATGCAAATGGTGCTTTTCGCAGAACGCGCACGTGGATTTCTACCAAACGACGTGCTAAGCATGCCGATGCTGCTCTTTTTAGCACCCGCGCACGGATTCGTGCGAAAACGCGTTTTAAGCATGCACATGCATCTTTTGGTAGACGAGATTGAAGTTTTCTGCAAAACCAGAAGATGTGCATGCAAATGGTGCTTTTCGCAGAACGCCCACGTGGATTTCTACCAAACAACGTGCTAAGCATGCCGATGCTGCTCTTTTTAGCACCCGCGCACGGATTTGTGCGAAAACGCGTTTTAAGCATGCACATGCATCTTTTGGTAGACGAGATTGAAGTTTTCTGCAAAACCACAAGATGTGCATGCAAATGGTGCTTTTCGCAGAACGCGCACGTGGATTTCTACCAAACAACGTGCTAAGCATGCCGATGCTGCTCTTTTTAGCACCCGCGCACGGATTCGTGCGAAAACGCGTTTTAAGCATGCACATGCATCTTTTGGTAGACGAGATTGAAGTTTTCTGCAAAACCACAAGATGTGCATGCAAATGGTGCTTTTCGCAGAACGCGCACGTGGATTTCTACCAAACAACGTGCTAAGCATGCCGATGCTGCTCCTTTTAGCACCCGCGCACGGATTCGTGCGAAAACGCGTTTTAAGCATGCACATGCATCTTTTGGTAGACGAGATTGAAGTTTTCTTCAAAACCACAACATGTGCATGCAAATGGTGCTTTTGGCAGAACGCGCACGTGGATTTCTACCAAACGACGTGCTAAGCATGCCGATGCTGCTCTTTTTAGCACCCGCGCACGGATTCGTGCGAAAACGCGTTTTAAGCATGCACATGCATCTTTTGGTAGACGCGGATGAAGTTTTCTGCAAAACCACAAGATGTGCATGCAAATGGTGCTCTTGGCAGAACGCGCACGTGGATTTCTACCAAACGGCGTGCTAAGCATGCCGATGCTGCTCTTTTTAGCACCCGCGCACGGATTCGTGCGAAAACGCGTTTTAAGCATGCACATGCATCTTTTGGTAGACGAGATTGAAGTTTTCTGCAAAACCACAAGATGTGCATGCAAATGGTGCTTTTCGCAGAACGCCCACGTGGATTTCTACCAAACAACGTGCTAAGCATGCCGATGCTGCTCTTTTTAGCACCCGCGCACGGATTTGTGCGAAAACGCGTTTTAAGCATGCACATGCATCTTTTGGTAGACGAGATTGAAGTTTTCTGCAAAACCACAAGATGTGCATGCAAATGGTGCTTTTCGCAGAACGCGCACGTGGATTTCTACCAAACAACGTGCTCAGCATGCCGATGCTGCTCTTTTTAGCACCCGCGCACGGATTCGTGCGAAAACGCGTTTTAAGCATGCACATGCATCTTTTGGTAGACGAGATTGAAGTTTTCTGCAAAACCACAAGATGTGCATGCAAATGGTGCTTTTGGCAGAACGCGCACGTGGATTTCTACCAAACGACGTGCTAAGCATGCCGATGCTGCTCTTTTTAGCACCCGCGCACGGATTCGTGCGAAAACGCGTTTTAAGCATGCACATGCATCTTTTGGTAGACACGGATGAAGTTTTCTGCAAAACCACAAGATGTGCATGCAAATGGTGCTCTTGGCAGAACGCGCACGTGGATTTCTACCAAACGACGTGCTAAGCATGCCGATGCTGCTCTTTTAGCACCCGCGCACGGATTCGTGCGAAAACGCGTTTTAAGCATGCACATGCATCTTTTGGTAGACGAGATTGAAGTTTTCTGCAAAACCACAAGATGTGCATGCAAATGGTGCTTTTCGCAGAACGCGCACGTGGATTTCTACCAAACAACGTGCTAAGCATGCCGATGCTGCTCCTTTTAGCACCCGCGCACGGATTCGTGCGAAAACGCGTTTTAAGCATGCACATGCATCTTTTGGTAGACGAGATTGAAGTTTTCTTCAAAACCACAACATGTGCATGCAAATGGTGCTTTTGGCAGAACGCGCACGTGGATTTCTACCAAACGACGTGCTAAGCATGCCGATGCTGCTCTTTTTAGCACCCGCGCACGGATTCGTGCGAAAACGCGTTTTAAGCATGCACATGCATCTTTTGGTAGACGCGGATGAAGTTTTCTGCAAAACCACAAGATGTGCATGCAAATGGTGCTCTTGGCAGAACGCGCACGTGGATTTCTACCAAACGGCGTGCTAAGCATGCCGATGCTGCTCTTTTTAGCACCCGCGCACGGATTCGTGCGAAAACGCGTTTTAAGCATGCACATGCATCTTTTGGTAGACGAGATTGAAGTTTTCTGCAAAACCACAAGATGTGCATGCAAATGGTGCTTTTCGCAGAACGCCCACGTGGATTTCTACCAAACAACGTGCTAAGCATGCCGATGCTGCTCTTTTTAGCACCCGCGCACGGATTTGTGCGAAAACGCGTTTTAAGCATGCACATGCATCTTTTGGTAGACGAGATTGAAGTTTTCTGCAAAACCACAAGATGTGCATGCAAATGGTGCTTTTCGCAGAACGCGCACGTGGATTTCTACCAAACAACGTGCTCAGCATGCCGATGCTGCTCTTTTTAGGCACCCGCGCACGGATTCGTGCGAAAACGCGTTTTAAGCATGCACATGCATCTTTTGGTAGACGAGATTGAAGTTTTCTGCAAAACCACAAGATGTGCATGCAAATGGTGCTTTTGGCAGAACGCGCACGTGGATTTCTACCAAACGACGTGCTAAGCATGCCGATGCTGCTCTTTTTAGCACCCGCGCACGGATTCGTGCGAAAACGCGTTTTAAGCATGCACATGCATCTTTTGGTAGACACGGATGAAGTTTTCTGCAAAACCACAAGATGTGCATGCAAATGGTGCTCTTGGCAGAACGCGCACGTGGATTTCTACCAAACGACGTGCTAAGCATGCCGATGCTGCTCTTTTTAGCACCCGCGCACGGATTCGTGCGAAAACGCGTTTTAAGCATGCACATGCATCTTTTGGTAGACGCGGATGAAGTTTTCTGCAAAACCACAAGATGTGCATGCAAATGGTGCTTTTGGCAGAACGCGCACGTGGATTTCTACCAAACGACGTGCTAAGCATGCCGATGCTGCTCTTTTTAGCACCCGCGCACGGATTTGTGCGAAAAACGCGTTTTAAGCATGCACATGCATCTTTGGTAGACGCGGATGAAGTTTTCTGCAAAACCACAAGATGTGCATGCAAATGGTGCTTTTGGCAGAACGCGCACGTGGATTTCTACAAACGACGTGCTAAGCATGCCGATGCTGCTCTTTTTAGCACCCGCGCACGGATTCGTGCGAAAACGCGTTTTAAGCATGCACATGCATCTTTTGGTAGACGCGGATGAAGTTTTCTGCAAAACCACAAGATGTGCATGCAAATGGTGCTCTTGGCAGAACGCGCACGTGGATTTCTACCAAACGACGTGCTAAGCATGCCGATGCTGCTCTTTTTAGCACCCGCGCACGGATTTGTGCGAAAAACGCGTTTTAAGCATGCACATGCATCTTTTGGTAGACGCGGATGAAGTTTTCTGCAAAACCACAAGATGTGCATGCAAATGGTGCTTTTGGCAGAACGCGCACGTGGATTTCTACCAAACGACGTGCTAAGCATGCCGATGCTGCTCTTTTTAGCACCCGCGCACGGTTTCGTGCGAAAACACGTTTTAAGCATGCACATGCATCTTTTGGTAGACGCGGATGAAGTTTTCTGCAAAACCACAAGATGTGCATGCAAATGGTGCTTTTGGCAGAACGCGCACGTGGATTTCTACCAAACGACGTGCTAAGCATGCCGATGCTGCTCTTTTTAGCACCCGCGCACGCATTTGTGCGAAAACGCGTTTTAAGCATGCACATGCATCTTTTGGTAGACGCGGATGAAGTTTTCTGCAAAACCACAAGATGTGCATGCAAATGGTGCTTTTTGCAGAACGCGCACGTGGATTTCTACCAAACGACGTGCTAAGCTTGCCGATGCTGCTCTTTTTAGCACCCGCGCACGGATTTGTGCGAAAATGCGTTTTAAGCATGCACATGCATCTTTTGGTAGACGCGGATGAAGTTTTCTGCAAAACCACAAGATGTCCATGCAAATGGTGCTTTTGGCAGAACGCGCACGTGGATTTCTACCAAACGACGTGCTAAGCATGCCGATGCTGCTCTTTTTAGCACCCGCGCACGCATTTGTGCGAAAACGCGTTTTAAGCATGCACATGCATCTTTTGGTAGACGCGGATGAAGTTTTCTGCAAAACCACAAGATGTGCATGCAAATGGTGCTTTTTGCAGAACGCGCACGTGGATTTCTACCAAACGACGTGCTAAGCATGCCGATGCTGCTCTTTTTAGCACCCGCGCACGCATTTGTGCGAAAACGCGTTTTAAACATGCACATGCATCTTTTGGTAGACGCGGATGAAGTTTTCTGCAAAACCACAAGATGTGCATGCAAATGGTGCTTTTTGCAGAACGCGCACGTGGATTTCTACCAAACGACGTGCTAAGCATGCCGATGCTGCTCTTTTTAGCACCCGCGCACGCATTTGTGCGAAAACGCGTTTTAAGCATGCACATGCATCTTTTGGTAGACGCGGATGAAGTTTTCTGCAAAACCACAAGATGTGCATGCAAATGGTGCTTTTTGCAGAACGCGCACGTGGATTTCTACCAAACGACGTGCTAAGAATGCCGATGCTGCTCTTTTTAGCACCCGCGCACGCATTTGTGCGAAAACGCGTTTTAAGCATGCACATGCATCTTTTGGTAGACGAGATTGAAGTTTTCTGTAAAACCACAAGATGTGCATGCAAATGGTGCTTTTCGCAGAACGCGCACGTGGATTTCTACCAAACAACGTGCTAAGCATGCCGATGCTGCTCTTTTTACCACCCGCGCACGGATTCGTGCGAAAACGCGTTTTAAGCATGCACATGCATCTTTTGGTAGACGCGGATGAAGTTTTCTGCAAAACCACAAGATGTGCATGCAAATGGTGCTTTTCGCAGAACGCGCACGTGGATTTCTACCAAACGACGTGCTAAGCATGCCGATGCTGCTCTTTTTAGCAACCGCGCACGGATTTGTGCGAAAACGCGTTTTAAGCATGCACATGCATCTTTTGGTAGACGAGATTGAAGTTTTCTGCAAAACCACAAGATGTGCATGCAAATGGTGCTTTTCGCAGAACGCGCACGTGGATTTCTACCAAACAACGTGCTAAGCATGCCGATGCTGCTCTTTTTAGCACCCGCGCACGGATTCGTGCGAAAACGCGTTTTAAGCATGCACATGCATCTTTTGGTAGACGAGATTGAAGTTTTCTGCAAAACCACAAGATGTGCATGCAAATGGTGCTTTTCGCAGAACGCGCACGTGGATTTCTACCAAACAACGTGCTAAGCATGCCGATGCTGCTCCTTTTAGCACCCGCGCACGGATTCGTGCGAAAACGCGTTTTAAGCATGCACATGCATCTTTTGGTAGACGCGGATGAAGTTTTCTGCAAAACCACAAGATGTGCATGCAAATGGTGCTCTTGGCAGAACGCGCACGTGGATTTCTACCAAACGACGTGCTAAGCATGCCGATGCTGCTCTTTTTAGCACCCGCGCACGGATTTGTGCGAAAACGCGTTTTAAGCATGCACATGCATCTTTTGGTAGACGCGGATGAAGTTTTCTGCAAAACCACAAGATGTGCATGCAAATGGTGCTTTTGGCAGAACGCGCACGTGGATTTCTACCAAACGACGTGCTAAGCATGCCGATGCTGCTCTTTTTAGCACCCGCGCACGGATTCGTGCGAAAACGCGTTTTAAGCATGCACATGCATCTTTTGGTAGACGAGATTGAAGTTTTCTGCAAAACCACAAGATGTGCATGCAAATGGTGCTTTTCGCAGAACGCGCACGTGGATTTCTACCAAACAACGTGCTAAGCATGCCGATGCTGCTCCTTTTAGCACCCGCGCACGGATTCGTGCGAAAACGCGTTTTAAGCATGCACATGCATCTTTTGGTAGACGAGATTGAAGTTTTCTTCAAAACCACAACATGTGCATGCAAATGGTGCTTTTGGCAGAACGCGCACGTGGATTTCTACCAAACGACGTGCTAAGCATGCCGATGCTGCTCTTTTTAGCACCCGCGCACGGATTCGTGCGAAAACGCGTTTTAAGCATGCACATGCATCTTTTGGTAGACGCGGATGAAGTTTTCTGCAAAACCACAAGATGTGCATGCAAATGGTGCTCTTGGCAGAACGCGCACGTGGATTTCTACCAAACGGCGTGCTAAGCATGCCGATGCTGCTCTTTTTAGCACCCGCGCACGGATTCGTGCGAAAACGCGTTTTAAGCATGCACATGCATCTTTTGGTAGACGAGATTGAAGTTTTCTGCAAAACCACAAGATGTGCATGCAAATGGTGCTTTTCGCAGAACGCCCACGTGGATTTCTACCAAACAACGTGCTAAGCATGCCGATGCTGCTCTTTTTAGCACCCGCGCACGGATTTGTGCGAAAACGCGTTTTAAGCATGCACATGCATCTTTTGGTAGACGAGATTGAAGTTTTCTGCAAAACCACAAGATGTGCATGCAAATGGTGCTTTTCGCAGAACGCGCACGTGGATTTCTACCAAACAACGTGCTCAGCATGCCGATGCTGCTCTTTTTAGCACCCGCGCACGGATTCGTGCGAAAACGCGTTTTAAGCATGCACATGCATCTTTTGGTAGACGAGATTGAAGTTTTCTGCAAAACCACAAGATGTGCATGCAAATGGTGCTTTTGGCAGAACGCGCACGTGGATTTCTACCAAACGACGTGCTAAGCATGCCGATGCTGCTCTTTTTAGCACCCGCGCACGGATTCGTGCGAAAACGCGTTTTAAGCATGCACATGCATCTTTTGGTAGACACGGATGAAGTTTTCTGCAAAACCACAAGATGTGCATGCAAATGGTGCTCTTGGCAGAACGCGCACGTGGATTTCTACCAAACGACGTGCTAAGCATGCCGATGCTGCTCTTTTTAGCACCCGCGCACGGATTCGTGCGAAAACGCGTTTTAAGCATGCACATGCATCTTTTGGTAGACGAGATTGAAGTTTTCTGCAAAACCACAAGATGTGCATGCAAATGGTGCTTTTCGCAGAACGCGCACGTGGATTTCTACCAAACAACGTGCTAAGCATGCCGATGCTGCTCCTTTTAGCACCCGCGCACGGATTCGTGCGAAAACGCGTTTTAAGCATGCACATGCATCTTTTGGTAGACGAGATTGAAGTTTTCTTCAAAACCACAACATGTGCATGCAAATGGTGCTTTTGGCAGAACGCGCACGTGGATTTCTACCAAACGACGTGCTAAGCATGCCGATGCTGCTCTTTTTAGCACCCGCGCACGGATTCGTGCGAAAACGCGTTTTAAGCATGCACATGCATCTTTTGGTAGACGCGGATGAAGTTTTCTGCAAAACCACAAGATGTGCATGCAAATGGTGCTCTTGGCAGAACGCGCACGTGGATTTCTACCAAACGGCGTGCTAAGCATGCCGATGCTGCTCTTTTTAGCACCCGCGCACGGATTCGTGCGAAAACGCGTTTTAAGCATGCACATGCATCTTTTGGTAGACGAGATTGAA
>NW_027315103.1:0-74552 GCF_023375885.2 Dermacentor andersoni | reverse complement strand
AAGGGGAATGGAGAGGCTGGGAGGCTAGGCCTGTAAAGCTAGTCTTCTGGGCATTCGCTGAGCATTATAGCCGCCCACTGCTCAGGTGTTTTTATTTTAGCATTGTGGTTTATGCTGTGTCTGATATTATCTGGAGCTGATGGGCATGACCATATAATGTGATGGAGGTCTGCACGTGGTGTATTGCATATTTTACAGTGTGATGAGTATGCTTCTGGGTGTATTCGGTGCATGAGTAGTGGCGTAGTAAAGGTGCTTGTTTGTAGAAGCCTCCATGGTAGTTGCTTGGTGTTTGTTTAATGATTTGTCAGGAGGAGGGTATGCTTTCTTTAATGCTTTCCTTATCATTATGTCAATGGTGTGTTTCTCGGTATGCATGAAATTTAAGAATGGCGCACTATACACTATACGGGAGATGGTACAGGCTTATACCAGTCGAATGACATTGCTCTCTTTCATGCCGGTGTGTCTGGTAGCAATTCTCGAAATAAGCCGGCCCACCTATGCCGTGGATGTCTTTAAGAGTTGGATTGTTTTGGTGTTTTTTTTGGTCACTTTGTATGTGCAATCCCAGTACCCTTACGCACGAGACCTGGAGTACGGGTATACATTTGATTTCCAAGGCAATTCTTTGTTGGTTAGAGGCTTGCGATTTTCTTCGCTATTTTGATTTGATCAGCAGGAGCTCAGATTTCTCTGAGAAATATGAGAGTCAATTGGGTTGCACGTATGTTGTGACTGTATTTATTGCTTCTTGCACGGTCTCCGAGATTTCGCCATCGCTGTTTAGCACCCGCGCAGGAATTGTGCGAAAACGCGTTTTAAGCATGCACATGCATCTTTTGGTAGACGAGATTGAAGTTTTCTGCAAAACCACAAGATGTGCATGCAAATGGTGCTTTTCGCAGAACGCGCACGTGGATTTCTACCAAACAACGTGCTAAGCATGCCGATGGTGCTCTTTTTAGCACCCGCGCACGGATTCGTGCGAAAAACGCGTTTTAAGCATGCACATGCATCTTTTGGTAGACGCGGATGAAGTTTTCTGCAAAACCACAAGATGTGCATGCAAATGGTGCTTTTGGCAGAACGCGCACGTTGATTTCTACCAAACGACGTGCTAAGCATGCCGATGCTGCTCTTTTTAGCACCCGCGTACGGATTCGTGCGAAAACGCCTTTTAAGCATGCACATGCATCTTTTGGTAGACGAGATTGAAGTTTTCTGCAAAACCACAAGATGTGCATGCAAATGGTGCTTTTCGCAGAACGCGCACGTGGATTTCTACCAAACAACGTGCTAAGCATGCCGATGCTGCTCTTTTTAGCACCCGCGCACGGATTTGTGCGAAAACGCGTTTTAAGCATGCACATGCATCTTTTGGTAGACGAGATTGAAGTTTTCTGCAAAAACCACAAGATGTGCATGCAAATGGTGCTTTTCGCAGAACGCGCACGTGGATTTCTACCAAACGACGTGCTAAGCATGCCGATGCTGCTCTTTTTAGCACCCGCGCGCGGATTCGTGCGAAAACGCGTTTTAAAGCATGCACATGCATCTTTTGGTAGACGAGATTGAAGTTTTCTGCAAAACCACAAGATGTGCATGCAAATGGTGCTTGTGGCAGAACGCGCACGTGGATTTCTACCAAACAATGTGCTAAGCATGCCGATGCTGCTCTTTTTTGCACCCGCGCACGGATTTGTGCGAAAACGCGTTTTAAGCATGCACATGCATCTTTTGGTAGACGAGATTGAAGTTTTCTGCAAAACCACAAGATGTGCATGCAAATGGTGCTTTTTCGCAGAACGCGCACGTGGATTTCTCCCAAACAACGTGCTAAGCATGCCGATGCTGCTCTTTTTAGCACCCGCGCACGGATTCGTGCGAAAACGCGTTTTAAGCATGCAGATGCATCTTTTGGTAGACGAGATTGAAGTTTTCTGCAAAAACCACAAGATGTGCATGCAAATGGTGCTTTTCGCAGAACGCGCACGTGGATTTCTACCAAACAACGTGCTAAGCATGCCGATGCTGCTCTTTTTAGCACCCGCGCATGGATTCGTGCGAAAACGCGTTTTAAGCATGCACATGCATCTTTTGGTAGACGAGATTGAAGTTTTCTGCAAAACCACAAGATGTGCATGCAAATGGTGCTTTTCGCAGAACGCGCACGTGGATTTTCTACCAAACAACGTGCTAAGCATGCCGATGCTGCTCTTTTTAGCACCCGCGCACGGATTCGTGCGAAAACGCGTTTTTAAGCATGCACATGCATCTTTTGGTAGACGCGGATGAAGTTTTCTGCAAAACCACAAGATGTGCATGCAAATGGTGCTTTTGGCAGAACGCGCACGTGGATTTATACCAAACGACGTGCTAAGCATGCCGATGCTGCTCTTTTTAGCACCCGCGCACGGATTCGTGCGAAAACGCGTTTTAAGCATGCACATGCATCTTTTGGTAGACGCGGATGAAGTTTTCTGCAAAACCACAAGATGTGCATGCAAAATGGTGCTCTTGGCAGAACGCGCACGTGGATTTCTACCAAACGACGTGCTAAGCATGCCGATGCTGCTCTTTTAGCACCCGCGCACGGATTTGTGCGAAAACGCGTTTTAAGCATGCACATGCATCTTTTGGTAGACGCGGATGAAGTTTTCTGCAAAAACCACAAGATGTGCATGCAAATGGTGCTTTTGGCAGAACGCGCACGTGGATTTCTACCGAACGACGTGCTAAGCATGCCGATGCTGCTCTTTTTAGCACCCGCGCAGGAATTGTGCGAAAACGCGTTTTAAGCATGCACATGCATCTTTTGGTAGACGAGATTGAAGTTTTCTGCAAAACCACAAGATGTGCATGCAAAATGGTGCTTTTCGCAGAACGCGCACGTGGATTTCTACCAAACAACGTGCTAAGCATGCCGATGGTGCTCTTTTTTAGCACCCGCGCACGGATTCGTGCGAAAACGCGTTTTAAGCATGCACATGCATCTTTTGGTAGACGCGGATGAAGTTTTCTGCAAAACCACAAGATGTGCATGCAAATGGTGCTTTTGGCAGAACGCGCACGTTGATTTCTACCAAACGACGTGCTAAGCATGCCGATGCTGCTCTTTTTAGCACCCGCGTACGGATTCGTGCGAAAACGCCTTTTAAGCATGCACATGCATCTTTTGGTAGACGAGATTGAAGTTTTCTGCAAAACCAAAAGATGTGCATGCAAAATGGTGCTTTTCGCAGAACGCGCACGTGGATTTCTACCAAACAACGTGCTAAGCATGCCGATGCTGCTCTTTTTAGCACCCGCGCACGGATTTGTGCGAAAACGCGTTTTAAGCATGCACATGCATCTTTTGGTAGACGAGATTGAAGTTTTCTGCAAAACCACAAGATGTGCATGCAAATGGTGCTTTTCGCAGAACGCGCACGTGGATTTCTACCAAACGACGTGCTAAGCATGCCGATGCTGCTCTTTTTAGCACCCGCGCGCGGATTCGTGCGAAAACGCGTTTTAAGCATGCACATGCATCTTTTGGTAGACGAGATTGAAGTTTTCTGCAAAACCACAAGATGTGCATGCAAATGGTGCTTGTGGCAGAACGCGCACGTGGATTTCTACCAAACAACGTGCTAAGCATGCCGATGCTGCTCTTTTTTGCACCCGCGCACGGATTTGTGCGAAAACGCGTTTTAAGCATGCACATGCATCTTTTGGTAGACGAGATTGAAGTTTTCTGCAAAACCACAAGATGTGCATGCAAATGGTGCTTTTCGCAGAACGCGCACGTGGATTTCTCCCCAAACAACGTGCTAAGCATGCCGATGCTGCTCTTTTTAGCACCCGCGCATGGATTCGTGCGAAAACGCGTTTTAAGCATACAGATGCATCTTTTGGTAGACGAGATTGAAGTTTTCTGCAAAAACCACAAGATGTGCATGCAAATGGTGCTTTTCGCAGAACGCGCACGTGGATTTCTACCAAACAACGTGCTAAGCATGCCGATGCTGCTCTTTTTAGCACCCGCGCACGGATTCGTGCGAAAACGCGTTTTAAGCATGCACATGCATCTTTTGGTAGACGAGATTGAAGTTTTCTGCAAAACCACAAGATGTGCATGCAAATGGTGCTTTTCGCAGAACGCGCACGTGGATTTCTACCAAACAACGTGCTAAGCATGCCGATGCTGCTCTTTTTAGCACCCGCGCACGGATTCGTGCGAAAACGCGTTTTAAAGCATGCACATGCATCTTTTGGTAGACGAGATTGAAGTTTTCTGCAAAACCACAAGATGTGCATGCAAATGGTGCTTTTCGCAGAACGCCCACGTGGATTTCTACCAAACAACGTGCTAAGCATGCCGATGCTGCTCTTTTTAGCACCCGCGCACGGATTCGTGCGAAAACGCGTTTTTAAGCATGCACATGCATCTTTTGGTAGACGAGATTGAAGTTTTCTGCAAAAACCACAAAATGTGCATGCAAATGGTGTCGCAGAACGCGCACGTGGATTTCTACCAAACAACGTGCTAAGCATGGCCGATGCTGCTCTTTTTAGCACCCGCGCACGGATTCGTGCGAAAACGCGTTTTAAGCATGCACATGCATCTTTTGGTAGACGAGATTGAAGTTTTCTGCAAAACCACAAGATGTGCATGCAAATGGTGCTTTTCGCAGAACGCCCCGCGTGGATTTCTACCAAACAACGTGCTAAGCATGCCGATGCTGCTCTTTTTAGCACCCGCGCACGGATTTGTGCGAAAACGCGTTTTAAGCATGCACATGCATCTTTTGGTAGACGAGATTGAAGTTTTGTGCAAAACCACAAGATGTGCATGCAAATGGTGCTTTTCGCAGAACGCGCACGTGGATTTCTACCAAACAACGTGCTAAGCATGCCGATGCTGCTCTTTTTAGCACCCGCGCACGGATTCGTGCGAAAAACGCGTTTTAAGCATGCACATGCATCTTTTGGTAGACGCGGATGAAGTTTTCTGCAAAACCACAAGATGTGCATGCAAATGGTGCTTTTTGGCAGAACGCGCACGTGAATTTTCTACCAAACGACGTGCTAAGCATGCCGATGCTGCTCTTTTTAGCACCCGCGCACGGATTCGTGCGAAAACGCGTTTTAAGCATGCACATGCATCTTTTGGTAGACGAGATTGAAGTTTTCTGCAAAACCACAAGATGTGCATGCAAATGGTGCTTGTGGCAGAACGCGCACGTGGATTTCTACCAAACAACGTGCTAAGCATGCCGATGCTGCTCTTTTTAGCACCCGCGCACGGATTCGTGCGAAAACGCGTTTTAAGCATGCACATGCATCTTTTGGTAGACGCGGATGAAGTTTTCTGCAAAACCACAAGATGTGCATGCAAATGGTGCTTTTCGCAGAACGCGCACGTGGATTTCTACCAAACAACGTGCTAAGCATGCCGATGCTGCTCTTTTTAGCACCCCGCGCACGGATTCGTGCGAAAACGCGTTTTAAGCATGCACATGCATCTTTTGGTAGACGCGGATGAAGTTTTCTGCAAAACCACAAGATGTGGCATGCAAATGGTGCTTTTGGCAGAACGCGCACGTGGGATTTCTACCAAACGACGTGCTAAGCATGCCGATGCTGCTCTTTTTTAGCACCCGCGCACGGATTCGTGCGAAAACGCGTTTTAAGCATGCACATGCATCTTTTGGTAGACGCGGATGAAGTTTTCTGCAAAACCACAAGATGTGCATGCAAATGGTGCTCTTGGCAGAACGCGCACGTGGATTTCTACCAAACGACGTGCTAAGCATGCCGATGCTGCTCTTTTTTAGCACCCGCGCACGGATTTGTGCGAAAAACGCGTTTTAAGCATGCACATGCATCTTTTGGTAGACGCGGATGAAGTTTTCTGCAAAACCACAAGATGTTGCGTGCAAATGGTGCTTTTGGCAGAACGCGCACGTGGATTTCTACCGAACGACGTGCTAAGCATGCCGATGCTGCTCTTTTTAGCACCCGCGCAGGAATTGTGCGAAAACGCGTTTTAAGCATGCACATGCATCTTTTGGTAGACGAGATTGAAGTTTTCTGCAAAACCACAAGATGTGCATGCAAATGGTGCTTTTCGCAGAACGCGCCACGTGGATTTCTACCAAACAACGTGCTAAGCATGCCGATGGTGCTCTTTTTTAGCACCCGCGCACGGATTCGTGCGAAAACGCGTTTTAAGCATGCACATGCATCTTTTGGTAGACGCGGATGAAGTTTTCTGCAAAACCACAAGATGTGCATGCAAATGGTGCTTTTGGCAGAACGCGCACGTTGATTTCTACCAAACCGACGTGCTAAGCATGCCGATGCTGCTCTTTTTAGCACCCGCGTACGGATTCTTTCGAAAACGCCTTTTAAGCATGCACATGCATCTTTTGGTAGACGAGATTGAAGTTTTCTGCAAAACCACAAGATGTGCATGCAAATGGTGCTTTTCGCAGAACGCCGCACGTGGATTTCTACCAAACAACGTGCTAAGCATGCCGATGCTGCTCTTTTTAGCACCCGCGCACGGATTTGTGCGAAAACGCGTTTTAAGCATGCACATGCATCTTTTGGTAGACGAGATTGAAGTTTTCTGCAAAACCACAAGATGTGCATGCAAATGGTGCTTTTCGCAGAACGCGCACGTGGATTTCTACCAAACGACGTGCTAAGCATGCCGATGCTGCTCTTTTTAGCACCCGCGCACGGATTCGTGCGACAACGCGTTTTAAGCATGCACATGCATCTTTTGGTAGACGAGATTGAAGTTTTCTGCAAAACCACAAGATGTGCATGCAAATGGTGCTTGTGGCAGAACGCGCACGTGGGATTTCTACCAAACAACGTACTAAGCATGCCGATGCCTGCTCTTTTTAGCACCCGCGCACGGATTTGTGCGAAAAACGCGTTTTAAGCATGCACATGCATCTTTTGGTAGACGAGATTGAAGTTTTCTGCAAAACCACAAGATGTGCATGCAAATGGTGCTTTTCGCAGAACGCGCACGTGGATTTCTCCCAAACGACGTGCTAAGCATGCCGATGCTGCTCTTTTTAGCACCCGCGCACGGATTCGTGCGAAAAACGCGTTTTAAGCATGCACATGCATCTTTTGGTAGACGAGATTGAAGTTTTCTGCAAAACCACAAGATGTGCATGCAAATGGTGCTTCTGGCAGAAACGCGCACGTGGATTTCTACCAAACAACGTGCTAAGCATGCCGATGCTGCTCTTTTTACCACCCGCGCACGGATTTGTGCGAAAACACGTTTTAAGCATGCACATGCATCTTTTGGTAGACGAGATTGAAGTTTTCTGCAAAACCACAAGATGTGCATGCAAATGGTGCTTTTCGCAGAACGCGCACGTGGATTTCTACCAAACGACGTGCTAAGCATGCCGATGCTGCTCTTTTTAGCACCCGCGCACGGATTCGTGCGAAAACGCGTTTTAAGCATGCACATGCATCTTTTGGTAGACGAGATTGAAGTTTTCTGCAAAACCACAAGATGTGCATGCAAATGGTGCTTGTGGCAGAACGCGCACGTGGAATTCTACCAAACGACGTGCTAAGCATGCCGATGCTGCTCTTTTTAGCACCCGCGCACGGATTTGTGCGAAAACGCGTTTTAAGCATGCACATGCATCTTTTGGTAGACGAGATTGAAGTTTTCTGCAAAACCACAAGATGTGCATGCAAATGGTGCTTTTCGCAGAACGCGCACGTGGATTTCTACCAAAACAACGTGCTAAGCATGCCGATGCTGCTCTTTTTAGCACCCGCGCACGGATTCGTGCGAAAACGCGTTTTAAGCATGCACATGCATCTTTTGGTAGACGCGGATGAAGTTTTCTGCAAAACCACAAGATGTGCATGCAAATGGTGCTTTTGGCAGAACGCGCACGTGGATTTCTACCAAACGACGTGCTAAGCATGCCGATGCTGCTCTTTTTTATCACCCGCGCACGGATTCGTGCGAAAACGCGTTTTTAAAGCATGCACATGCATCTTTTGGTAGACGCGGATGAAGTTTTCTGAAAAAACCACATGATGTGCATGCAAATGGTGCTCTTGGCAGAACGCGTACGTGGATTTCTACCAAACGACGTGCTAAGCATGCCGATGCTGCTCTTTTTAGCACCCGCGCACGGATTTGTGCGAAAAACGCGTTTTAAAGCATGCACATGCATCTTTTGGTAGACGCGGATGAAGTTTTTCTGCAAAACCACAAGATGTGCATGCAAATGGTGCTTTTGGCAGAACGCGCACGTGGATTTCTACCAAACGACGTGCTAAGCATGCCGATGCTGCTCTTTTTAGCACCCGCGCACGTGATTTGTGCGAAAACGCGTTTTAAGCATGCACATGCATCTTTTGGTAGACGAGATTGAAGTTTTCTGCAAAACCACAAGATGTGCATGCAAATGGTGCTTTTCGCAGAACGCGCACGTGGATTTCTACCAAACAACGTGCTAAGCATGCCGATGCTGCTCTTTTTTAGCACCCGCGCAGGGATTCGTGCGAAAACGCGTTTTAAGCATGCACATGCATCTTTTGGTAGACGAGATTGAAGTTTTCTGCAAAACCACAAGATGTGCATGCAAATGGTGCTTTTCGCAGAACGCGCACGTGGATTTCTCCCAAACAACGTGCTAAGCATGCCGATGCTGCTCTATTTAGCACCCGCGCACGGATTCGTGCGAAAACGCGTTTTAAGCATGCACATGCATCTTTTGGTAGACGCGGGTGAAGTTTTCTGCAAAACCACAAGATGCGCATGCAAATGGTGCTTTTGGCAGAACGCGCACGTGGATTTCTACCAAACGACGTGCTAAGCATGCCGATGGCTGCTCTTTTTAGCACCCGCGCACGGATTCGTGCGAAAACGCGTTTTAAGCATGCACATGCATCTTTTGGTAGACGAGATTGAAGCTTTCTGCAAAACCACAAGATGTGCATGCAAATGGTGCTTTTCGCAGAACGCCCACGTGGATTTCTACCAAACAACGTGCTAAGCATTGCCGATGCTGCTTTTTTTAGCACCCGCGCACGGATTCGTGCGAAAACGCGTTTTAAGCATGCAAATGCATCTTTTGGTAGACGAGATTGAAGTTTTCTGCAAAACCACAAGATGTGCATGCAAATGGTGCTTTTCGCAGAAACGCGCACGTGGATTTCTACCAAACAACGTGCTAAGCATGCCGATGCTGCTCTTTTTAGCACCCGCGCACGGATTCGTGCGAAAACGCGTTTTAAGCATGCACATGCATCTTATGGTAGACGCGGATGAACTTTTCTGCAAAACCACAAGATGTGCCATGCAAATGGTGGCTTTTGGCAGAACGCGCACGTGGATTTCTACCAAACGACGTGCTAAGCATGCCGATGCTGCTCTTTTTAGCACACCGCGCACGGATTCGTGCGAAAACGCGTGTTTAAGCATGCACATGCATCTTTTGGTAGACGAGATTGAAGTTTTTCTGCTCAAAACCACAAGATGTGCATGCAAATGGTGCTTTTCGCAGAACGCGCACGTGGATTTCTACCAAACAACGTGCTAAGCATGCCGATGCTGCTCTTTTTAGCACCCGCGCACAGATTCGTTGCGAAAACGCGTTTTAAGCATGCACATGCATCTTTTGGTAGACGCGGATGAAGTTTTCTGCAAAACCACAAGATGTGCATGCAAATGGTGCTTTTCGCAGAACGCGCACGTGGATTTCTACCAAACAACGTGCTAAGCATGCCGATGCTGCTCTTTTTAGCACCCGCGCACGGATTCGTGCGAAAACGCGTTTTAAGCATGCACATGCATCTTTTGGTAGACGAGATTGAAGTTTTCTGCAAAACCACAAGATGTGCATGCAAATGGTGCTTTTCGCAGAACGCGCACGTGGATTTTCTACCAAACAACGTGCTAAGCATGCCGATGCTGCTCTTTTTAGCACCCGCGCACGGATTCGTGCGAAAAACGCGTTTTAAGCATGCACATGCATCTTTTGGTAGACGAGATTGAAGTTTTCTGCAAAACCACAAGATGTGCATGCAAATGGTGCTTTTCGCAGAACGCGCACGTGGATTTCTACCAAACAACGTGCTAAGCATGCCGATGCTGCTCTTTTTAGCACCCGCGCACGGATTCGTGCGAAAACGCGTTTTAAAGCATGCACATGCATCTTTTCGTAGACGCGGATGAAGTTTTCTGCAAAAACCACAAGATGTGCATGCAAATGGTGCTCTTGGCAGAACGCGCACGTGGATTTCTACCAAACGACGTGCTAAGCATGCCGATGCTGCTCTTTTTAGCACCCGCGCACGGATTTGTGCGAAAACGCGTTTTAAGCATGCACATGCATCTTTTGGTAGACGCGGATGAAGTTTTCTGCAAAACCACAAGATGCGCATGCAAATGGTGCTTTTGGCAGAACGCGCACGTGGATTTCTACCAAACGACGTGCTAAGCATGCCGATGCTGCTCTTTTTAGCACCCGCGCACGGATTTGTGCGAAAACGCGTTTTAAGCATGCACATGCATCTTTTGGTAGACGAGATTGAAGTTTTCTGCAAAACCACAAGATGTGCATGCAAATGGTGCTTTTGGCAGAACGCGCACGTGGATTTCTACCAAACAACGTGCTAAGCATGCCGATGCTGCTCTTTTTTAGCACCCGCGCACGGATTCGTGCGAAAACGCGTTTTAAGCATGCACATGCATCTTTTGGTAGACGAGATTGAAGTTTTCTGCAAAACCACAAGATGTGCATGCAAATGGTGCTTTTCGCAGAACGCCCACGTGGATTTCTACCAAACAACGTGCTAAGCATGCCGATGCTGCTCTTTTTAGCACCCGCGCACGGATGTGTGCGGAAAACGCGTTTTAAGCATGCACATGCATCTTTTTGGTAGACGAGATTGAAGTTTTCTGCAAAACCACAAGATGTGCATGCAAATGGTGCTTTTCGCAGAACGCGCACGTGGATTTCTACCAAAACAACGTGCTAAGCATGCCGATGCTGCTCTTTTTAGCACCCCGCGCACGGATTCGTGCGAAAACGCGTTTTAAGCATGCACATGCATCTTTTCGTAGACGCGGATGAAGTTTTCTGCAAAACCACAAGATGTGCATGCAAATGGTGCTCTTGGCAGAACGCGCACGTGGATTTCTACCAAACGACGTGCTAAGCATGCCGATGCTGCTCTTTTTTAGCACGCGCGCACGGATTTTGTGCGAAAACGCGTTTTTAAGCATGCACATGCATCTTTTGGTAGACGCGGATGAAGTTTTCTGCAAAACCACAAGATGCGCATGCAAATGGTGCTTTTGGCAGAACGCGCACGTGGATTTCTACCAAACGACGTGCTAAGCATGCCGATGCTGCTCTTTTTAGCACCCGCGCACGGATTTGTGCGAAAACGCGTTTTAAGCATGCACATGCATCTTTTGGTAGACGAGATTGAAGTTTTCTGCAAAACCACAAGATGTGCATGCAAATGGTGCTTTTGGCAGAACGCGCACGTGGATTTCTACCAAACAACGTGCTAAGCATGCCGATGCTGCTCTTTTTAGCACCCGCGCACGGATTCGTGCGAAAAACGCGTTTTAAGCATGCACATGCATCTTTTGGTAGGACGAGATTGAAGTTTTCTGCAAAACCACAAGATGTGCATGCAAATGGTGCTTTTCGCAGAACGCCCACGTGGATTTCTACCAAACAACGTGCTAAGCATGCCGATGCTGCTCTTTTTAGCACCCGCGCACGGATGTGTGCGAAAACGCGTTTTAAGCATGCACATGCATCTTTTGGTAGACGAGATTGAAGTTTTCTGCAAAACCACAAGATGTGCATGCAAATGGTGCTTTTCGCAGAACGCGCACGTGGATTTCTACCAAACAACGTGCTAAGCATGCCGATGCTGCTCTTTTTAGCACCCGCGCACGGATTCGTGCGAAAACGCGTTTTAATGCCATGCACATGCATCTTTTGGTAGACGCGGATGAAGTTTTCTGCAAAACCACGAGATGTCCATGCAAATGGTGCTTTTGGCAGAACGCGCACGTGGATTTCTACCAAACGACGTGCTAAGCATGCCGATGCTGCTCTTTTTAGCACCCGCGCACGGATTCGTGCGAAAACGCGTTTTAAGCATGCACATGCATCTTTTGGTAGACGAGATTGAAGCTTTCTGCAAAACCAGAAGATGTGCATGCAAATGGGTGCTTTTCGCAGAACGCCCACGTGGATTTCTACCAAACAACGTGCTAAGCATGCCGATGCTGCTTTTTTTAGCACCCGCGCACGGATTCGTGCGAAAACCGCGTTTTAAGCATGCAAATGCATCTTTTGGTAGACGAGATTGAAGTTTTCTGCAAAACCACAAGATGTGCATGCAAATGGTGCTTTTCGCAGAACGCGCACGTGGATTTCTACACAAACAACGTGCTAAGCATGCCGATGCTGCTCTTTTTAGCACCCGCGCACGGATTCGTGCGAAAACGCGTTTTAAGCATGCACATGCATCTTATGGTAGACGCGGATGAACTTTTCTGCAAAACCACAAGATGTGCATGCAAATGGTGCTTTTGGCAGAACGCGCACGTGGATTTCTACCAAACGACGTGCTAAGCATGCCGATGCTGCTCTTTTTAGCACCCGCGCACGGATTCGTGCGAAAAACGCGTTTTAAGCATGCACATGCATCTTTTGGTAGACGAGATTGAAGTTTTCTGCAAAACCACAAGATGTGCATGCAAATGGTGCTTTTCGCAGAACGCGCACGTGGATTTCTACCAAACAACGTGCTGAGCATGCCGATGCTGCTCTTTTTAGCACCCGCGCACGGATTCGTGCGAAAACGCGTTTTAAAGCATGCACATGCATCTTTTGGTAGACGCGGATGAAGTTTTCTGCAAAACCACAAGATGTGCATGCAAATGGTGCATTTTCGCAGAACGCGCACGTGGATTTCTACCAAACAACGTGCTAAGCATGCCGATGCTGCTCTTTTTAGCACCCGCGCACGGATTCGTGCGAAAACGCGTTTTAAGCATGCACATGCATCTTTTGGTAGACGAGATTGAAGTTTTCTGCAAAACCACAAGATGTGCATGCAAATGGTGCTTTTCGCAGAACGCGCACGTGGATTTCTACCAAACAACGTGCTAAGCATGCCGATGCTGCTCTTTTTAGCACCCGCGCACGGATTCGTGCGAAAACGCGTTTTAAGCATGCACATGCATCTTTTGGTAGACGAGATTGAAGTTTTCTGCAAAACCACAAGATGTGCATGCAAATGGTGCTTTTCGCAGAACGTGCACGTGGATTTCTACCAAACAACGTGCTAAGCATGCCGATGCTGCTCTTTTTAGCACCCGCGCACGGATTCGTGCGAAAACGCGTTTTAAGCATGCACATGCATCTTTTCGTAGACGCGGATGAAGTTTTCTGCAAAACCACAAGATGTGCATGCAAATGGTGCTCTTGGCAGAACGCGCACGTGGATTTCTACCAAACGACGTGCTAAGCATGCCGATGCTGCTCTTTTTAGCACCCGCGCACGGATTTGTGCGAAAACGCGTTTTAAGCATGCACATGCATCTTTTGGTAGACGCGAATGAAGTTTTCTGCAAAACCACAAGATGCGCATGCAAATGGTGCTTTTGGCAGAACGCGCACGTGGATTTTCTACCAAACGACGTGCTAAGCATGCCGATGCTGCTCTTTTTAGCACCCCGCGCACGGATTTGTGCGAAAACGCGTTTTTAAGCATGCACATGCATCTTTTGGTAGACGAGATTGAAGTTTTCTACAAAACCACAAGATGTGCATGCAAATGGTGCTTTTGGCAGAACGCGCACGTGGATTTCTACCAAACAACGTGCTAAGCATGCCGATGCTGCTCTTTTTAGCACCGCGCGCACGGATTCGTGCGAAAACGCGTTTTTAAGCATGCACATGCATCTTTTTGGTAGACGAGATTGAAGTTTTCTGCAAAACCACAAGATGTGCATGCAAATGGTGCTTTTCGCAGAACGCCCAAACAACGTGCTAAGCATGCCGATGCTGCTCTTTTTAGCACCCCGCGCACGGATGTGTGCGAAAACGCGTTTTAAGCATGCACATGCATCTTTTGGTAGACGAGATTGAAGTTTTCTGCAAAACCACAAGATGTGCATGCAAATGGTGCTTCTCGCAGAACGCGCACGTGGATTTTCTACCAAACAACGTGCTAAGCATGCCGATGCTGCTCTTTTTAGCACCCGCGCACGGATTCGTGCGAAAACGCGTTTTAAGCATGCACATGCATCTTTTGGTAGACGCGGATGAAGTTTTCTGCAAAACCACGAGATGTCCATGCAAATGGTGCTTTTGGCAGAACGCGCACGTGGATTTCTACCAAACGACGTGCTAAGCATGCCGATGCTGCTCTTTTTAGCACCCCGCGCACGGATTTGTGCGAAAACGCGTTTTAAGCATGCACATGTATCTTTTGGTAGACGAGATTGAAGTTTTCTGCAAAACCACAAGATGTGCATGCAAATGGTGCTTTTCGCAGAACGCGCACGTGGATTTCTACCAAACAACGTGCTAAGCATGCCGATGCTGCTCTTTTTAGCACCCGCGCACGGATTAGTGCGAAAACGCGTTTTTAAGCATGCACATGCATCTTTTGGTAGACGCGGATGAAGTTTTCTGCAAAACCACAAGATGTGCATGCAAAATGGTGCTTTTGGCAGAACGCGCACGTGGATTTCTACCAAACGACGTGCTAAGCATGCCGATGCTGCTCTTTTTAGGCACCCGCGCACGGATTCGTGCGAAAACGCGTTTTAAAGCATGCACATGCATCTTTTGGTAGACGAGATTGAAGTTTTCTGCAAAACCACAAGATGTGCATGCAAATGGTGCTTGTGGCAGAACGCGCACGTGTTTTTTCTACCAAACAACGTGCTAAGCATGCCGATGCTGCTCTTTTTAGCACCCGCGCACGGATTTGTGCGAAAACACGCGTTTTAAGCATGCACATGCATCTTTTGGTAGACGAGATTGAAGTTTTCTGCAAAACCACAAGATGTGCATGCAAATGGTGCTTTCGCAGAACGCGCACGTGGATTTCTACCAAACGACGTGCTAAGCATGCCGATGTTGCTCATTTTAGCACCCGCGCACGGATTCGTGCGAAAACGCGTTTTAAGCATGCACATGCATCCTTTGGTAAGACGAGATTGAAGTTTTCTGCAAAACCACAAGATGTGCATGCAAATGGTGCTTTTCGCAGAACGCGCACGTGGATTTCTACCAAACAACGTGCTAAGCATGCCGATGCTGCTCTTTTTAGCACCCGCGCACGGATTCGTGCGAAAACGCGTTTTAAGCATGCACATGCATCTTTTGGTAGACGAGATTGAAGTTTTCTGCAAAACCACAAGATGTGCATGCAAATGGTGCTTTTCGCAGAACGCCCACGTGGATTTCTACCAAACAACGTGCTAAGCATGCCGATGCTGCTCTTTTTAGCACCCGCGCACGGATTTGTGCGAAAACGCGTTTTAAGCATGCACATGCATCTTTTGGTAGACGAGATTGAAGTTTTCTGCAAAACCACAAGATGTGCATGCACATGGTGCTTTTCGCAGAACGCGCACGTGGATTTCTACCAAACGACGTGCTAAGCATGCCGATGCTGCTCTTTTTAGCACCCGCGCACGGATTTGTGCGAAAACGCGTTTTAGGCATGCACATGCATCTTTTGGTAGACGCGGATGAAGTTTTCTGCAAAACCACAAGATGTGCATGCAAATGGTGCTTTTGGCAGAACGCGCACGTGGATTTCTACCAAAACGACGTGCTAAGCATGCCGATGCTGCTCTTTTTAGCACCCGCGCACGGATTCGTGCGAAAACGCGTTTTAAGCATGCACATGCATCTTTTGGTAGACGAGATTGAAGTTTTCTGCAAAACCACAAGATGTGCATGCAAATGGTGCTTGTGGCAAAACGCGCACGTGGTTTTCTACCAAACAACGTGCTAAGCATGCCGATGCTGCTCTTTTTAGCACCCGCGCACGGATTTGTGCGAAAACGCGTTTTAAGCATGCACATGCATCTTTTGGTAGACGAGATTGAAGTTTTCTGCAAAACCACAAGATGTGCATGCAAATGGTGCTTTTCGCAGAACGCGCACGTGGATTTTCTACCAAACAACGTGCTAAGCATGCCGATGCTGCTCTTTTTTAGCACCCGCGCACGGATTCGTGCGAAAACGCGTTTTAAGCATGCACATGCATCTTTTGGTAGACGAGATTGAAGTTTTCTGCAAAACCACAAGATGTGCATGCAAATGGTGCTTTTCGCAGAACGCGCACGTGGATTTCTACCAAACAACGTGCTAAGCATGCCGATGCTGCTCTTTTTAGCACCCGCGCACGGATTCGTGCGAAAACGCGTTTTAAGCATGCACATGCATCTTTTGGTAGAGGAGATTTAAGTTTTCTGCAAAACCACAAGATGTGCATGCAAATGGTGCTTTTCGCAGAACGCGCACGTGGATTTCTACCAAACAACGTGCTAAGCATGCCGATGCTGCTCTTTTTAGCACCCGCGCAAGGATTCGTGCGAAAACGCATTTTAAGCATGCACATGCATCTTTTGGTAGACGAGATTGAAGTTTTCTGCAAAACCACAAGATGTGCATGCAAATGGTGCTTTTCGCAGAACGCGCACTTGGATTTCTACCAAACAACGTGCTAAGCATGCCGATGCTGCTCTGTTTAGCACCCGCGCACGGATTCGTGCGAAAACGCGTTTTAAGCATGCACATGCATCTTTTGGTAGACGCGGATGAAGTTTTTCTGCAAAACCACAAGATGTGCATGCAAATGGTGCTTTTCGCAGAACGCGCACGTGGATTTTTACCAAACAACGTGCTAAGCATGCCGATGCTGCTCTTTTTAGCACCCGCGCACGGATTTGTGCGAAAACGCGTTTTAAACATGCACATGCATCTTTTGGTAGACGAGATTGAAGTTTTCTGCAAAACCACAAGATGTGCATGCAAATGGTGCTTTTTCGCACAACGCGCACGTGGATTTCTAACAAACAACGTGCTAAGCATGCCGATGCTGCTCTTTTTAGCACCCGCGCACGGATTCGTGCGAAAACCGCGTTTTAAGCATGCACATGCATCTTGTGGTAGACGAGATTGAAGTTTTCTGCAAAACCACAAGATGTGCATGCAAATGGTGCTTTTCGCAGAACGCGCACGTGGATTTCTACCAAACAACGTGCTAAGCATGCCGATGCTGCTCTTTTTAGCACCCGCGCACGGATTCGTGCGAAAACGCGTTTTAAGCATGCACATGCATCTTTTGGTAGAGGAGATTGAAGTTTTCTGCAAAACCACAAGATGTGCATGCAAATGGTGCTTTTCGCAGAACGCGCACGTGGATTTCTACCAAACAACGTGCTAAGCATGCCGATGCTGCTCTTTTTAGCACCCGCGCAAGGATTCGTGCGAAAACGCGTTTTAAGCATGCACATGCATCTTTTGGTAGACGAGATTGAAGTTTTCTGCAAAACCACAAGATGTGCATGCAAATAGTGCTTTTCGCAGAACCCGCACGTGGATTTCTACCAAACAACGTGCTAAGCATGCCGATGCTGCTCTTTTTAGCACCCGCGCACGGATTCGTGCGAAAACGCGTTTTTAAGCATGCACATGCATCTTTTGGTAGACGCGGATGAAGTTTTCTGCAAAACCACAAGATGTGCATGCAAATGGTGCTTTTGGCAGAACGCGCACGTGGATTTCTACCAAACGACGTGCTAAGCATGCCGATGCTGCTCTTTTTAGCACCCCGCGCACGGATTCGTGCGAAAACGCGTTTTAAGCATGCACATGCATCTTTTGGTAGACGAGATTGAAGTTTTCTGCAAAACCACAAGATGTGCATGCAAATGGTGCTTGTGGCAAAACGCGCACGTGGTTTCCTACCAAACAACGTGCTAAGCATGCCGATGCTGCTCTTTTTAGCACCCGCGCACGGATTTGTGCGAAAACGCGTTTTAAGCATGCACATGCATCTTTTGGTAGACGAGATTGAAGTTTTCTGCAAAACCACAAGATGTGCATGCAAATGGTGCTTTTCGCAGAACGCGCACGTGGATTTCTACCAAACAACGTGCTAAGCATGCCGATGCCTGCTCTTTTTAGCACCCGCGCACGGATTCGTGCGAAAACGCGTTTTAAGCATGCACATGCATCTTTTGGTAGACGAGATTGAAGTTTTCTGCAAAACCACAAGATGTGCATGCAAATGGTGCTTTTCGCAGAACGCGCACGTGGATTTCTACCAAACAACGTGCTAAGCATGCCGATGCTGCTCTTTTTAGCACCCGCGCACGGATTCGTGCGAAAACGCGTTTTAAGCATGCACATGCATCTTTTGGTAGAGGAGATTTAAGTTTTCTGCAAAACCACAAGATGTGCATGCAAATGGTGCTTTTCGCAGAACGCGCACGTGGATTTCTACCAAACAACGTGCTAAGCATGCCGATGCTGCTCTTTTTAGCACCCGCGCAAGGATTCGTGCGAAAACGCATTTTAAGCATGCACATGCATCTTTTGGTAGACGAGATTGAAGTTTTCTGCAAAACCACAAGATGTGCATGCAAATGGTGCTTTTCGCAGAACGCGCACTTGGATTTCTACCAAACAACGTGCTAAGCATGCCGATGCTGCTCTGTTTAGCACCCGCGCACGGATTCGTGCGAAAACGCGTTTTAAGCATGCACATGCATCTTTTGGTAGACGCGGATGAAGTTTTTCTGCAAAACCACAAGATGTGCATGCAAATGGTGCTTTTCGCAGAACGCGCACGTGGATTTTTACCAAACAACGTGCTAAGCATGCCGATGCTGCTCTTTTTAGCACCCGCGCACGGATTCGTGCGAAAACGCGTTTTAAAACATGCACATGCATCTTTTGGTAGACGAGATTGAAGTTTTCTGCAAAACCACAAGATGTGCATGCAAATGGTGCTTTTCGCACAACGCGCACGTGGATTTCTAACAAACAACGTGCTAAGCATGCCGATGCTGCTCTTTTTAGCACCCGCGCACGGATTCGTGCGAAAACGCGTTTTAAAGCATGCACATGCATCTTGTGGTAGACGAGATTGAAGTTTTCTGCAAAACCACAAGATGTGCATGCAAATGGTGCTTTTCGCAGAACGCGCACGTGGATTTCTACCAAACAACGTGCTAAGCATGCCGATGCTGCTCTTTTTTAGCACCCGCGCACGGATTCGTGCGAAAACGCGTTTTAAGCATGCACATGCATCTTTTGGTAGAGGAGATTGAAGTTTTCTGCAAAACCACAAGATGTGCATGCAAATGGTGCTTTTCGCAGAACGCGCACGTGGATTTCTACCAAACAACGTGCTAAGCATGCCGATGCTGCTCTTTTTAGCACCCGCGCAAGGATTCGTGCGAAAACGCGTTTTAAGCATGCACATGCATCTTTTGGTAGACGAGATTGAAGTTTTCTGCAAAACCACAAGATGTGCATGCAAATGGTGCTTTTCGCAGAACGCGCACGTGGATTTCTACCAAACAACGTGCTAAGCATGCCGATGCTGCTCTTTTTAGCACCCGCGCACGGATTCGTGCGAAAACGCGTTTTAAGCATGCACATGCATCTTTTGGTAGAGGAGATTTAAGTTTTCTGCAAAACCACAAGATGTGCATGCAAATGGTGCTTTTCGCAGAACGCGCACGTGGATTTCTACCAAACAACGTGCTAAGCATGCCGATGCTGCTCTTTTTTAGCACCCGCGCAAGGATTCGTGCGAAAAACGCATTTTAAGCATGCACATGCATCTTTTGGTAGACGAGATTGAAGTTTTCTGCAAAACCACAAGATGTGCATGCAAATGGTGCTTTTCGCAGAACGCGCACTTGGATTTCTACCAAACAACGTGCTAAGCATGCCGATGCTGCTCTGTTTTAGCACCCGCGCACGGATTCGTGCGAAAACGCGTTTTAAGCATGCACATGCATCTTTTGGTAGACGCGGATGAAGTTTTTCTGCAAAACCACAAGATGTGCATGCAAATGGTGCTTTTCGCAGAACGCGCACGTGGATTTTTTACCAAACAACGTGCTAAGCATGCCGATGCTGCTCTTTTTAGCACCCGCGCACGGATTCGTGCGAAAACGCGTTTTAAACATGCACATGCATCTTTTGGTAGACGAGATTGAAGTTTTCTGCAAAACCACAAGATGTGCATGCAAATGGTGCTTTTCGCACAACGCGCACGTGGATTTCTAACAAACAACGTGCTAAGCATGCCGATGCTGCTCTTTTTAGCACCCGCGCACGGATTCGTGCGAAAACGCGTTTTAAGCATGCACATGCATCTTGTGGTAAGACGAGATTGAAGTTTTCTGCAAAACCACAAGATGTGCATGCAAATGGTGCTTTTCGCAGAACGCGCACGTGGATTTCTACCAAACAACGTGCTAAGCATGCCGATGCTGCTCTTTTTAGCACCCGCGCACGGATTCGTGCGAAAACGCGTTTTAAGCATGCACAAGAGGAGATTGAAGTTTTCTGCAAAACCACAAGATGTGCATGCAAATGGTGCTTTTCGCAGAACGCGCACGTGGATTTCTACCAAACAACGTGCTAAGCATGCCGATGCTGCTCTTTTTAGCACCCGCGCAAGGATTCGTGCGAAAACGCGTTTTAAGCATGCACATGCATCTTTTGGTAGACGAGATTGAAGTTTTCTGCAAAACCACAAGATGTGCATGCAAATAGTGCTTTTCGCAGAACCCGCACGTGGATTTCTACCAAACAACGTGCTAAGCATGCCGATGCTGCTCTTTTTAGCACCCGCGCACGGATTCGTGCGAAAACGCGTTTTAAGCATGCACATGCATCTTTTGGTAGACGCGGATGAAGTTTTCTGCAAAACCACAAGATGTGCATGCAAATGGTGCTTTTGGCAGAACGCGCACGTGGATTTCTACCAAACGACGAGCTAAGCATGCCGATGCTGCTCTTTTTAGCACCCGCGCACGGATTCGTGCGAAAACGCGTTTTAAGCATGCACATGCATCTTTTGGTAGACGCGGATGAAGTTTTCTGCAAAACCACAAGATGTGCATGCAAATGGTGCTCTTGGCAGAACGCGCACGTGGATTTCTACCAAACGACGTGCTAAGCATGCCGATGCTGCTCTTTTTAGCACCCGCGCACGGATTTGTGCGAAAACGCGTTTTAAGCATGCACATGCATCTTTTGGTAGACGCGGATGAAGTTTTCTGCAAAACCACAAGATGTGCATGCAAATGGTGCTTTTGGCAGAACGCGCACGTGGATTTCTACCAAACGACGTGCTAAGCATGGCGATGCTGCTCTTTTTAGCACCCGCGCACGGATTTGTGCGAAAACGCGTTTTAAGCATGGACATGCATCTTTTGGTAGACGATATTGAAGTTTTCTGCAAAACCACAAGATGTGCATGCAAATGGTGCTTTTCGCAGAACGCGCACGTGGATTTCTACCAAACAACGTGCTAAGCATGCCGATGCTGCTCTTTTTAGCACCCGCACACGGATTCGTGCGAAAACGCGTTTTAAGCATGCAGATGCATCCTTTGGTAGACGAGATTGAAGTTTTCTGCAAAACCACAAGATGTGCATGCAAATGGTGCTTTTCGCAGAACGCGCACGTGGATTTCTACCAAACAACGTGCTAAGCATGCCGATGCTGCTCTTTTTAGCACCCGCGCACGGATTCGTGCGAAAACGCGTTTTAAGCATGCACATGCATCTTTTGGTAGACGAGATTGAAGTTTTCTGCAAAACCACAAGATGTGCATGCAAATGGTGCTTTTCGCAGAACGCGCACGTGGATTTCTACCAAACAACGTGCTAAGCATGCCGATGCTGCTCTTTTTAGCACCCCGCGCACGGATTCGTGCGAAAACGTGTTTTAAGCATGCACATGCATCTTTTGGTAGACGCGGATGAAGTTTTCTGCAAAACCACAAGATATGCATGCAAATGGTGCTTTTGGCAGAACGCGCACGTGGATTTCTACCAAACGACGTGCTAAGCATGCCGATGCTGCTCTTTTTAGCACCCGCGCACGGATTCGTGCGAAAACGCGTTTTAAGCATGCACATGCATCTTTTGGTAGACGCGGATGAAGTTTTCTGCAAAACCACAAGATGTGCATGCAAATGGTGCTCTTGGCAGAACGCGCACGTGGATTTCTACCAAACGACGTGCTAAGCATGCCGATGCTGCTCTTTTTAGCACCCGCGCACGGATTTGTGCGAAAACGCGTTTTAAGCATGCACATGCATCTTTTGGTAGACGCGGATGAAGTTTTCTGCAAAACCACAAGATGTGCATGCAAATGGTGCTTTTGGCAGAACGCGCACGTGGATTTCTACCAAACGACGTGCTAAGCATGCCGATGCTGCTCTTTTTAGCACCCGCGCACGGATTTGTGCGAAAACGCGTTTTAAGCATGGACATGCATCTTTTGGTAGACGAGATTGAAGTTTTCTGCAAAACCACAAGATGTGCATGCAAATGGTGCTTTTCGCAGAACGCGCACGTGGATTTCTACCAAACAACGTGCTAAGCATGCCGATGCTGCTCTTTTTAGCACCCGCACACGGATTCGTGCGAAAACGCGTTTTAAGCATGCAGATGCATCCTTTGGTAGACGAGATTGAAGTTTTCTGCAAAACCACAAGATGTGCATGCAAATGGTGCTTTTCGCAGAACGCGCACGTGGATTTCTACCAAACAACGTGCTAAGCATGCCGATGCTGCTCTTTTTAGCACCCGCGCACGGATTCGTGCGAAAACGCGTTTTAAGCATGCACATGCATCTTTTGGTAGACGAGATTGAAGTTTTCTGCAAAACCACAAGATGTGCATGCAAATGGTGCTTTTCGCAGAACGCGCACGTGGATTTCTACCAAACAACGTGCTAAGCATGCCGATGCTGCTCTTTTTAGCACCCGCGCACGGATTCGTGCGAAAACGTGTTTTAAGCATGCACATGCATCTTTTGGTAGACGCGGATGAAGTTTTCTGCAAAACCACAAGATATGCATGCAAATGGTGCTTTTGGCAGAACGCGCACGTGGATTTCTACCAAACGACGTGCTAAGCATGCCGATGCTGCTCTTTTTAGCACCCGCGCACGGATTCGTGCGAAAACGCGTTTTAAGCATGCACATGCATCTTTTGGTAGACGCGGATGAAGTTTTCTGCAAAACCACAAGATGTGCATGCAAATGGTGCTTTTCGCAGAACGCGCACGTGGATTTCTACCAAACAACATCTGTCTCGCGTGTGTCTTTTTAGCACCCGCGCACGGATTCGTGCGAAAACGCGTTTTAAGCATGCACATGCATCTTTTGGAAGACGCGGATGAAGTTTTCTGCAAAACCACAAGATGTGCATGCAAATGGTGCTTTTGGCAGAACGCGCACGTGGATTTCTACCAAACGACGTGCTAAGCATGCCGATGCTGCTCTTTTTAGCACCCGCGCACGGATTCGTGCGAAAACGCGTTTTAAGCATGCACATGCATCTTTTGGTAGACGCGGATGAAGTTTTCTGCAAAACCACAAGATGTGCATGCAAATGGTGCTCTTGGCAGAACGCGCACGTGGATTTCTACCAAACGACGTGCTAAGCATGCCGATGCTGCTCTTTTTAGCACCCGCGCACGGATTTGTGCGAAAACGCGTTTTAAGCATGCACATGCATCTTTTGGTAGACGCGGATGAAGTTTTCTGCAAAACCACAAGATGTGCATGCAAATGGTGCTTTTGGCAGAACGCGCACGTGGATTTTCTACCGAACGACGTGCTAAGCATGCCGATGGCTGCTCTTTTAGCACCCGCGCACGGATTTGTGCGAAAACGCGTTTTAAGCATGCACATGCATCTTTTGGTAGACGAGATTGAAGTTTTCTGCAAAACCACAAGATGTGCATGCAAATGGTGCTTTTCGCAGAACGCGCACGTGGATTTCTACCAAACAAACGTGCTAAGCATGCCGATGCTGCTCTTTTTAGCACCCGCGCACGGATTCGTGCGAAAACGCGTTTTAAGCATGCACATGCATCTTTTGGTAGACGAGATTGAAGTTTTCTGCAAAACCACAAGATGTGCATGCAAATGGTGCTTTTCGCAGAACGCCCACGTGGATTTCTACCAAACAACGTGCTAAGCATGCCGATGCTGCTCTTTTTAGCACCCGCGCACGGATTTGTGCGAAAACGCGTTTTAAGCATGCACATGCATCTTTTGGTAGACGAGATTGAAGTTTTCTGCAAAACCACAAGATGTGCATGCAAATGGTGCTTTTCGCAGAACGCGCACGTGGATTTCTACCAAACAACGTGCTAAGCATGCGATGCTGCTCTTTTTAGCACCCGCGCACGGATTCGTGCGAAAACGCGTTTAAGCATGCACATGCATCTTTTGGTAGACGCGGATGAAGTTTTCTGCAAAACCACAAGATGTGCATGCCAAATGGTGCTTTTGGCAGAACGCGCACGTGGATTTCTACCAAACGACGTGCTATGCATGCCGATGCTGCTCTTTTTAGCACCCGCGCACGGATTCGTGCGAAAACGCGTTTTAAGCATGCACATGCATCTTTTGGTAGACGCGGATGAAGTTTTCTGCAAAACCACAAGATGTGCATGCAAATGGTGCTCTTGGCAGAACGCGCACGTGGATTTCTGCCAAACGACGTGCTAAGCATGCCGATGCTGCTCTTTTTAGCACCCGCGCACGGATTTGTGCGAAAACGCGTTTTAAGCATGCACATGCATCTTTTGGTAGACGCGGATGAAGTTTTCTGCAAAACCACAAGATGTGCATGCAAATGGTGCTTTTGGCAGAACGCGCACGTGGATTTCTACCGAACGACGTGCTAAGCATGCCGATGCTGCTCTTTTTAGCACCCGCGCACGGATTTGTGCGAAAACGCGTTTTAAGCATGCACATGCATCTTTTGGTAGACGAGATTGAAGTTTTCTGCAAAACCACAAGATGTGCATGCAAATGGTGCTTTTCGCAGAACGCGCACGTGGATTTCTACCAAACAACGTGCTAAGCATGCCGATGCTGCTCTTTTTAGCACCCGCGCACGGATTCGTGCGAAAACGCGGTTTTAAGCATGCACATGCATCTTTTGGTAGACGAGATTGAAGTTTTCTGCAAAACCACAAGATGTGCATGCAAATGGTGCTTTTCGCAGAACGCCCACGTGGATTTCTACCAAACAACGTGCTAAGCATGCCGATGCTGCTCTTTTTAGCACCCGCGCACGGATTTGTGCGAAAACGCGTTTTAAGCATGCACATGCATCTTTTGGTAGACGAGATTGAAGTTTTCTGCAAAACCACAAGATGTGCATGCAAATGGTGCTTTTCGCAGAACGCGCACGTGGATTTCTACCAAACAACGTGCTAAGCATGCCGATGCTGCTCTTTTTAGCACCCGCGCACGGATTCGTGCGAAAACGCGTTTTAAGCATGCACATGCATCTTTTGGTAGACGCGGATGAAGTTTTCTGCAAAACCACAAGATGTGCATGCAAATGGTGCTTTTGGCAGAACGCGCACGTTGATTTCTACCAAACGACCGTGCTAAGCATGCCGATGCTGCTCTTTTTAGCACCCGCGTACGGATTCGTGCGAAAACGCGTTTTAAGCATGCACATGCATCTTTTGGTAGACGAGATTGAAGTTTTCTGCAAAACCACAGGATGTGCATGCAAATGGTGCTTGTGGCAGAACGCGCACGTGGATTTCTACCAAACAACGTGCTAAGCATGCCGATGCTGCTCTTTTTAGCACCCGCGCACGGATTTGTGCGAAAACGCGTTTTAAGCATGCACATGCATCTTTTGGTAGACGAGATTGATGTTTTCTGCAAACCACAAGATGTGCATGCAAATGGTGCTCTTGGCAGAACGCGCACGTGGATTTCTACCAAACGACGTGCTAAGCATGCCGATGCTGCTCTTTTTAGCACCCGCGCACGGATTTGTGCGAAAACGCGTTTTAAGCAGGCACATGCATCTTTTGGTAGACGCGGATGAAGTTTTCTGCAAAACCACAAGATGTGCATGCAAATGGTGCTTTTGGCAGAACGCGCACGTGGATTTCTACCGAACGACGTGCTAAGCATGCCGATGCTGCTCTTTTTAGCACCCGCGCACGGATTTGTGCGAAAACGCGTTTTAAGCATGCACATGCATCTTTTGGTAGACGAGATTGAAGGTTTTTCTGCAAAACCACAAGATGTGCATGCAAATGGTGCTTTTCGCAGAACGCGCACGTGGATTTCTACCAAACAACGTGCTAAGCATGCCGATGCTGCTCTTTTTAGCACCCGCGCACGGATTCGTGCGAAAACGCGTTTTAAAGCATGCACATGCATCTTTTGTTAGACGAGATTGAAGTTTTCTGCAAAACCACAAGATGTGCATGCAAATGGTGCTTTTCGCAGAACGCTTACGTGGATTTCTACGAAACAACGTGCTAAGCATGCCGATGCTGCTCTTTTTAGCACCCGCGCACGGATTTGTGCGAAAACGCGTTTTAAGCATGCACATGCATCTTTTGGTAGACGAGATTGAAGTTTTCTGCAAAACCACAAGATGTGCATGCAAATGGTGCTTTTCGCAGAACGCGCACGTGGATTTCTACCAAACAACGTGCTAAGCATGCCGATGCTGCTCTTTTTAGCACCCGCGCACGGATTCGTGCGAAAACGCGTTTTAAGCATGCACATGCATCTTTTGGTAGACGCGGATGAAGTTTTCTGCAAAACCACAAGATGTGCATGCAAATGGTGCTTTTGGCAGAACGCGCACGTTGATTTCTACCAAACGACGTGCTAAGCATGCCGAATGCTGCTCTTTTTAGCACCCGCGTACGGATTCGTGCGAAAACGCGTTTTAAGCATGCACATGCATCTTTTGGTAGACGAGATTGAAGTTTTCTGCAAAACCACAAGATGTGCATGCAAATGGTGCTTGTGGCAGAACGCGCACGTGGATTTCTACCAAACAACGTGCTAAGCATGCCGATGCTGCTCTTTTTAGCACCCGCGCACGGATTTGTGCGAAAACGCGTTTTAAGCATGCACTGCATCTTTTGGTAGACGAGATTGAAGTTTTCTGCAAAACCACAAGATGTGCATGCAAATGGTGCTTTTCGCAGAACGCGCACGTGGATTTCTACCAAACGACGTGCTAAGCATGCCGATGCTGCTCTTTTTAGCTCCCGCGCACGGATTCGTGCCAAAACGCGTTTTAAGCATGCACATGCATCTTTTGGTAGACGAGATTGAAGTTTTCTGCAAAACCACAAGATGTGCATGCAAATGGTGCTTGTGGCAGAACGCGCACGTGGATTTCTACCAAACAACGTGCTAAGCATGCCGATGCTGCTCTTTTTAGCACCCGCGCACGGATTTGTGCGAAAACGCGTTTTAAGCATGCACATGCATCTTTTGGTAGACGAGATTGAACTTTTCTGCAAAACCACAAGATGTGCATGCAAATGGTGCTTTTCGCAGAACGCGCACGTGGATTTCTCCCAAACGACGTGCTAAGCATGCCGATGCTGCTCTTTTTAGCACCCGCGCATGGATTTGTGCGAAAACGCGTTTTAAGCATGCACATGCATCTTTTGGTAGACGAGATTGAAGTTTTCTGCAAAACCAAAAGATGTGCATGCAAATGGTGCTTTTCGCAGAACGCGCACGTGGATTTCTACCAAACAACGTGCTAAGCATGCCGATGGTGCTCTTTTTAGCACCCGCGCACGGATTCGTGCGAAAACGCGTTTTAAGCATGCACATGCATCTTTTGGTAGACGCGGATGAAGTTTTCTGCAAAACCACAATATGTGCATGCAAATGGTGCTTTTGGCAGAACGCGCACGTTGATTTCTACCAAACGACGTGCTAAGCATGCCGATGCTGCTCTGTTTTAGCACCCGCGTACGGATTCGTGCGAAAACGCGTTTTAAGCATGCACATGCATCTTTTGGTAGACGAGATTGAAGTTTTCTGCAAAACCACAAGATGTGCATGCAAATGGTGCTTTTCGCAGAACGCGCACGTGGATTTCTACCAAACAACGTGCTAAGCATGCCGATGCTGCTCTTTTTAGCACCCGCGCACGGATTTGTGCGAAAACGCGTTTTAAGCATGCACATGCATCTTTTGGTAGACGAGATTGAAGTTTTCTGCAAAACCACAAGATGTGCATGCAAATGGTGCTTTTCGCAGAACGCGCACGTGGATTTCTACCAAATGACGTGCTAAGCATGCCGATGCTGCTCTTTTTAGCACCCGCGCACGGATTCGTGCGAAAACGCCGTTTTAAGCATGCACATGCATCTTTTGGTAGACGAGATTGAAGTTTTCTGCAAAACCACAAGATGTGCATGCAAATGGTGCTTGTGGCAGAACGCGCACGTGGATTTCTACCAAACAACGTGCTAAGCATGCCGATGCTGCTCTTTTTAGCACCCGCGCACGGATTTGTGCGAAAACGCGTTTTAAGCATGCACATGCATCTTTTGGTAGACGAGATTGAAGTTTTCTGCAAAACCACAAGATGTGCATGCAAATGGTGCTTTTCGCAGAACGCGCACGTGGATTTCTCCCAAACGACGTGCTAAGCATGCCGATGCTGCTCTTTTTAGCACCCGCGCACGGATTCGTGCGAAAACGCGTTTTAAGCTGCAGATGCATCTTTTGGTAGACGAGATTGAAGCTTTCTGCAAAACCACAAGATGTGCATGCAAATGGTGCTTGTGCAGAACGCGCACGTGGATTTCTACCAAATAACGTGCTAAGCATGCCGATGCTGCTCTTTTTAGCACCCGCGCACGGATTTGTGCGAAAACGCGTTTTAAGCATGCACATGCATCTTTTGGTAGACGAGATTGAAGTTTTCTGCAAAACCACAAGATGTGCATGCAAATGGTGCTTTTCGCAGAACGCGCACGTGGATTTCTACCGAAACGACGTGCTAAGCATGCCGATGCTGCTCTTTTTAGCACCCGCGCACGGATTCGTGCGAAAACGCGCTTTAAGCATGCACATGCATCTTTTGGTAGACGAGATTGAAGTTTTCTGCAAAACCACAAGATGTGCATGCAAATGGTGCTTGTGGCAGAACGCGCACGTGGATTTCTACCAAACGACGTGCTAAGCATGCCGATGCTGCTCTTTTTAGCACCCGCGCACGGATTTGTGCGAAAACGCGTTTTAAGCATGCACATGCATCTTTTGGTAGACGAGATTGAAGTTTTCTGCAAAACCACAAGATGTGCATGCAAATGGTGCTTTTCGCAGAACGCGCACGTGGATTTCTACCAAACAACGAGCTAAGCATGCCGATGCTGCTCTTTTTAGCACCGCGCACGGATTCGTGCGAAAACGCGTTTTAAGCATGCACATGCATCTTTTGGAAGACGCGGATGAAGTTTTCTGCAAAACCACAAGATGGTGGTCATGCAAATGGTGCTTTTCGCAGAACGCGCACGTGGATTTCTACCAAACAACGTGCTAAGCATGCCGATGCTGCTCTTTTTAGCACCCGCGCACGGATTCGTGCGAAAACGCGTTTTAAGCATGCACATGCATCTCTTGGTAGACGCGGATGAAGTTTTCTGCAAAACCACAAGATGTGCATGCAAATGGTGCTTTTGGCAGAACGCGCACGTGGATTTCTACCAAACGACGTGCTAAGCATGCCGATGCTGCTCTTTTTAGCACCCGCGCACGGATTCGTGCGAAAACGCGTTTTAAGCATGCACATGCATCTTTTGGTAGACGCGGATGAAGTTTTCTGCAAAACCACAAGTTGTGCATGCAAATGGTGCTCTTGGCAGAACGCGCACGTGGATTTCTACCAAACGACGTGCTAAGCATGCCTATGCTGCTCTTTTAGCACCCGCGCACGGATTTGTGCGAAAACGCGTTTTAAGCATGCACATGCATCTTTTGGTAGACGCGGATAAAGTTTTCTGCAAAACCACAAGATGTGCATGCAAATGGTGCTTTTGGCAGAACGCGCACGTGGATTTCTACCAAACGACGTGCTAAGCATGCCGATGCTGCTCTTTTTAGCACCCGCGCACGGATTTGTGCGAAAACGCGTTTTAAGCATGCACATGCATCTTTTGGTAGACGAGATTAAAGTTTTCTGCAAAACCACAAGATGTGCATGCAAATGGTGCTTTTCGCAGAACGCGCACGTGGATTTCTACCAAACGACGTGCTAAGCATGCCGATGCTGCTCTTTTTAGCACCCGCGCACGGATTCGTGCGAAAACGCGTTTTAAGCATGCACATGCATCTTTTGGTAGACGAGATTGAAGTTTTCTGCAAAACCACAAGATGTGCATGCAAATGGTGCTTGTGGCAGAACGCGCACGTGGATTTCTACCAAACAACGTGCTAAGCATGCCGATGCTGCTCTTTTTAGCACCCGCGCACGGATTTGTGCGAAAACGCGTTTTAAGCATGCACATGCATCTTTTGGTAGACGAGATTGAAGTTTTCTGCAAAACCACAAGATGTGCGTGCAAATGGTGCTTTTCGCAGAACGCGCACGTGGATTTCTCCCAAACAACGTGCTAAGCATGCCGATGCTGCTCTATTTAGCACCCGCGCACGGATTCGTGCGAAAACGCGTTTTAAGCATGCACATGCATCTTTTGCTAGACGCGGGTGAAGTTTTCTGCAAAACCACAAGATGCGCATGCAAATGGTGCTTTTGGCAGAACGCGCACGTGGATTTCTACCAAACGACGTGCTAAGCATGCCGATGCTGCTCTTTTTAGCAACCGCGCACGGATTCGTGCGAAAACGCGTTTTAAGCATGCACATGCATCTTTTGGTAGACGAGATTGAAGCTTTCTGCAAAACCACAAGATGTGCATGCAAATGGTGCTTTTCGCAGAACGCCCACGTGGATTTCTACCAAACAACGTGCTGAGCATGCCGATGCTGCTCTTTTAGCACCCGCGCACGGATCGTGCGAAAACGCGTTTTAAGCATGCAAATGCATCTTTTGGTAGACGAGATTGAAGTTTTCTGCAAAACCACAAGATGTGCATGCAAATGGTGCTTTTCGCAGAACGCGCACGTGGATTTCTACCAAACAACGTGCTAAGCATGCCGATGCTGCTCTTTTAGCACCCGCGCACGGATTCGTGCGAAAACGCGTTTTAAGCATGCACATGCATCTTATGGTAGACGCGGATGAAGTTTTCTGCAAAACCACAAGATGTGCATGCAAATGGTGCTTTTGGCAGAACGCGCACGTGGATTTCTACCAAACGACGTGCTAAGCATGCCGATGCTGCTCTTTTAGCACCCGCGCACGGATTCGTGCGAAAACGCGTTTTAAGCATGCACATGCATCTTTTGGTAGACGAGATTGAAGTTTTCTGCAAAACCACAAGATGTGCATGCAAATGGTGCTTGTGGCAGAACGCGCACGTGGATTTCTACCAAACAACGTGCTAAGCATGCCGATGCTGCTCTTTTTAGCACCCGCGCACGGATTTGTGCGAAAACGCGTTTTAAGCATGCACATGCATCTTTTGGTAGACGAGATTGAAGTTTTCTGCAAAACCACAAGATGTGCATGCAAATGGTGCTTTTCGCAGAACGCGCACGTGGATTTCTCCAAACGACGTGCTAAGCATGCCGATGCTGCTCTTTTTAGCACCCGCGCACGGATTCGTGCGAAAACGCGTTTTAAGCATGCAGATGCATCTTTTGTAGACGAGATTGAAGCTTTCTGCAAAACCACAAGATGTGCATGCAAATGGTGCTTGTGGCAGAACGCGCACGTGGATTTCTACCAAACAACGTGCTAAGCATGCCGATGCTGCTCTTTTTAGCACCCGCGCACGGATTGTGCGAAAACGCGTTTTAAGCATGCACATGCATCTTTTGGTAGACGAGATTGAAGTTTTCTGCAAAACCACAAGATGTGCATGCAAATGGTGCTTTTCGCAGAACGCGCACGTGGATTTCTACCAAACGACGTGCTAAGCATGCCGATGCTGCTCTTTTTAGCACCCGCGCACGGATTCGTGCGAAAACGCGCTTTAAGCATGCACATGCATCTTTAGGTAGACGAGATTGAAGTTTTCTGCAAAACCACAAGATGTGCATGCAAATGGTGCTTGTGGCAGAACGCGCACGTGGATTTCTACCAAACGACGTGCTAAGCATGCCGATGCTGCTCTTTTTAGCACCCGCGCACGGATTTGTGCGAAAACGCGTTTTAAGCATGCACATGCATCTTTTGGTAGACGAGATTGAAGTTTTCTGCAAAACCACAAGATGTGCATGCAAATGGTGCTTTTCGCAGAACGCGCACGTGGATTTCTACCAAACAACGAGCTAAGCATGCCGATGCTGCTCTTTTTAGCACCCGCGCACGGATTCGTGCGAAAACGCGTTTTAAGCATGCACATGCATCTTTTGGAAGACGCGGATGAAGTTTTCTGCAAAACCACAAGATGTGCATGCAAATGGTGCTTTTCGCAGAACGCGCACGTGGATTTCTACCAAACAACGTGCTAAGCATGCCGATGCTGCTCTTTTTAGCACCCGCGCACGGATTCGTGCGAAAACGCGTTTTAAGCATGCACATGCATCTCTTGGTAGACGCGGATGAAGTTTTCTGCAAAACCACAAGATGTGCATGCAAATGGTGCTTTTGGCAGAACGCGCACGTGGATTTCTACCAAACGACGTGCTAAGCATGCCGATGCTGCTCTTTTTAGCACCCGCGCACGGATTCGTGCGAAAACGCGTTTTAAGCATGCACATGCATCTTTTGGTAGACGCGGATGAAGTTTTCTGCAAAACCACAAGTTGTGCATGCAAATGGTGCTCTTGGCAGAACGCGCACGTGGATTTCTACCAAACGACGTGCTAAGCATGCCGATGCTGCTCTTTTTAGCACCCGCGCACGGATTTGTGCGAAAACGCGTTTTAAGCATGCACATGCATCTTTGGTAGACGCGGATAAAGTTTTCTGCAAAACCACAAGATGTGCATGCAAATGGTGCTTTTGGCAGAACGCGCACGTGGATTTCTACCAAACGACGTGCTAAGCATGCCGATGCTGCTCTTTTAGCACCCGCGCACGGATTTGTGCGAAAACGCGTTTTAAGCATGCACATGCATCTTTTGGTAGACGAGATTAAAGTTTTCTGCAAAACCACAAGATGTGCATTCAAATGGTGCTTTTCGCAGAACGCGCACGTGGATTTCTACCAAACAACGTGCTAAGCATGCCGATGCTGCTCTTTTTAGCACCCGCGCACGGATTCGTGCGAAAACGCGTTTTAAGCATGCACATGCATCTTTTGGTAGACGAGATTGAAGTTTTCTGCAAAACCACAAGATGTGCATGCAAATGGTGCTTTTCGCAGAACGCGCACGTGGATTTCTACCAAACAACGTGCTAAGCATGCCGATGCTGCTCTTTTTAGCACCCGCGCACGGATTCGTGCGAAAACGCGTTTTAAGCATGCACATGCATCTTATGGTAGACGCGGATGAAGTTTTCTGCAAAACCACAAGATGTGCATGCAAATGGTGCTTTTGGCAGAACGCGCACGTGGATTTCTACCAAACGACGTGCTAAGCATGCCGATGCTGCTCTTTTTAGCACCCGCGCACGGATTCGTGCGAAAACGCGTTTTAAGCATGCACATGCATCTTTTGGTAGACGAGATTGAAGTTTTCTGCAAAACCACAAGATGTGCATGCAAATGGTGCTTGTGGCAGAACGCGCACGTGGATTTCTACCAAACAACGTGCTAAGCATGCCGATGCTGCTCTTTTTAGCACCCGCGCACGGATTTGTGCGAAAACGCGTTTTAAGCATGCACATGCATCTTTTGGTAGACGAGATTGAAGTTTTCTGCAAAACCACAAGATGTGCATGCAAATGGTGCTTTTCGCAGAACGCGCACGTGGATTTCTCCCAAACGACGTGCTAAGCATGCCGATGCTGCTCTTTTTAGCACCCGCGCACGGATTCGTGCGAAAACGCGTTTTAAGCATGCAGATGCATCTTTTGGTAGACGAGATTGAAGCTTTCTGCAAAACCACAAGATGTGCATGCAAATGGTGCTTGTGGCAGAACGCGCACGTGGATTTCTACCAAACAACGTGCTAAGCATGCCGATGCTGCTCTTTTTAGCACCCGCGCACGGATTTGTGCGAAAACGCGTTTTAAGCATGCACATGCATCTTTTGGTAGACGAGATTGAAGTTTTCTGCAAAACCACAAGATGTGCATGCAAATGGTGCTTTTCGCAGAACGCGCACGTGGATTTCTACCAAACGACGTGCTAAGCATGCCGATGCTGCTCTTTTTAGCACCCGCGCACGGATTCGTGCGAAAACGCGCTTTAAGCATGCACATGCATCTTTTGGTAGACGAGATTGAAGTTTTCTGCAAAACCACAAGATGTGCATGCAAATGGTGCTTGTGGCAGAACGCGCACGTGGATTTCTACCAAACGACGTGCTAAGCATGCCGATGCTGCTCTTTTTAGCACCCGCGCACGGATTTGTGCGAAAACGCGTTTTAAGCATGCACATGCATCTTTTGGTAGACGAGATTGAAGTTTTCTGCAAAACCACAAGATGTGCATGCAAATGGTGCTTTTCGCAGAACGCGCACGTGGATTTCTACCAAACAACGAGCTAAGCATGCCGATGCTGCTCTTTTTAGCACCCGCGCACGGATTCGTGCGAAAACGCGTTTTAAGCATGCACATGCATCTTTTGGAAGACGCGGATGAAGTTTTCTGCAAAACCACAAGATGTGCATGCAAATGGTGCTTTTCGCAGAACGCGCACGTGGATTTCTACCAAACAACGTGCTAAGCATGCCGATGCTGCTCTTTTAAGCACCCGCGCACGGATTCGTGCGAAAACGCGTTTTAAGCATGCACATGCATCTCTTGGTAGACGCGGATGAAGTTTTCTGCAAAACCACAAGATGTGCATGCAAATGGTGCTTTTGGCAGAACGCGCACGTGGATTTCTACCAAACGACGTGCTAAGCATGCCGATGCTGCTCTTTTTAGCACCCGCGCACGGATTCGTGCGAAAACGCGTTTTAAGCATGCACATGCATCTTTTGGTAGACGCGGATGAAGTTTTCTGCAAAACCACAAGTTGTGCATGCAAATGGTGCTCTTGGCAGAACGCGCACGTGGATTTCTACCAAACGACGTGCTAAGCATGCCGATGCTGCTCTTTTTAGCACCCGCGCACGGATTTGTGCGAAAACGCGTTTTAAGCATGCACATGCATCTTTTGGTAGACGCGGATAAAGTTTTCTGCAAAACCACAAGATGTGCATGCAAATGGTGCTTTTGGCAGAACGCGCACGTGGATTTCTACCAAACGACGTGCTAAGCATGCCGATGCTGCTCTTTTTAGCACCCGCGCACGGATTTGTGCGAAAACGCGTTTTAAGCATGCACATGCATCTTTTGGTAGACGAGATTAAAGTTTTCTGCAAAACCACAAGATGTGCATTCAAATGGTGCTTTTCGCAGAACGCGCACGTGGATTTCTACCAAACAACGTGCTAAGCATGCCGATGCTGCTCTTTTTAGCACCCGCGCACGGATTCGTGCGAAAACGCGTTTTAAGCATGCACATGCATCTTTTGGTAGACGAGATTGAAGTTTTCTGCAAAACCACAAGATGTGCATGCAAATGGTGCTTTTCGCAGAACGCGCACGTGGATTTCTACCAAACGACGTGCTAAGCATGCCGATGCTGCTCTTTTTAGCACCCGCGCACGGATTCGTGCGAAAACGCGTTTTAAGCATGCACATGCATCTTTTGGTAGACGAGATTGAAGTTTTCTGCAAAACCACAAGATGTGCATGCAAATGGTGCTTGTGGCAGAACGCGCACGTGGATTTCTACCAAACAACGTGCTAAGCATGCCGATGCTGCTCTTTTTAGCACCCGCGCACGGATTTGTGCGAAAACGCGTTTTAAGCATGCACATGCATCTTTTGGTAGACGAGATTGAAGTTTTCTGCAAACCACAAGATGTGCGTGCAAATGGTGCTTTTCGCAGAACGCGCACGTGGATTTCTCCCAAACAACGTGCTAAGCATGCCGATGCTGCTCTATTTAGCACCCGCGCACGGATTCGTGCGAAAACGCGTTTTAAGCATGCACATGCATCTTTTGCTAGACGCGGGTGAAGTTTTCTGCAAAACCACAAGATGCGCATGCAAATGGTGCTTTTGGCAGAACGCGCACGTGGATTTCTACCAAACGACGTGCTAAGCATGCCGATGCTGCTCTTTTTAGCAACCGCGCACGGATTCGTGCGAAAACGCGTTTTAAGCATGCACATGCATCTTTTGGTAGACGAGATTGAAGCTTTCTGCAAAACCACAAGATGTGCATGCAAATGGTGCTTTTCGCAGAACGCCCACGTGGATTTCTACCAAACAACGTGCTGAGCATGCCGATGCTGCTCTTTTTAGCACCCGCGCACGGATCGTGCGAAAACGCGTTTTAAGCATGCAAATGCATCTTTTGGTAGACGAGATTGAAGTTTTCTGCAAAACCACAAGATGTGCATGCAAATGGTGCTTTTCGCAGAACGCGCACGTGGATTTCTACCAAACAACGTGCTAAGCATGCCGATGCTGCTCTTTTTAGCACCCGCGCACGGATTCGTGCGAAAACGCGTTTTAAGCATGCACATGCATCTTATGGTAGACGCGGATGAAGTTTTCTGCAAAACCACAAGATGTGCATGCAAATGGTGCTTTTGGCAGAACGCGCACGTGGATTTCTACCAAACGACGTGCTAAGCATGCCGATGCTGCTCTTTTTAGCACCCGCGCACGGATTCGTGCGAAAACGCGTTTTAAGCATGCACATGCATCTTTTGGTAGACGAGATTGAAGTTTTCTGCAAAACCACAAGATGTGCATGCAAATGGTGCTTTTCGCAGAACGCGCACGTGGATTTCTACCAAACAACGTGCTAAGCATGCCGATGCTGCTCTTTTTAGCACCCGCGCACGGATTCGTGCGAAAACGCGTTTTAAGCATGCACATGCATCTTTTGGTAGACGCGGATGAAGTTTTCTGCAAAACCACAAGATGTGCATGCAAATGGTGCTTTTCGCAGAACGCGCACGTGGATTTCTACCACACAACGTGCTAAGCATGCCGATGCTGCTCTTTTTAGCACCCGCGCACGGATTCGTGCGAAAACGCGTTTTAAGCATGCACATGCATCTTTTGGTAGACGCGGATGAAGGTTTCTGCAAAACCACAAGATGTGCATGCAAATGGTGCTTTTGGCAGAACGCGCACGTGGATTTCTACCAAACGACGTGCTAAGCATGCCGATGCTGCTGTTTTTAGCACCCGCGCACGGATTCGTGCGAAAACGCGTTTTAAGCATGCACATGCATCTTTTGGTAGACGAGATTGAAGTTTTCTGCAAAACCACAAGATGTGCATGCAAATGGTGCTTGTGGCAGAACGCGCACGTGGATTTCTACCAAACAACGTGCTAAGCATGCCGATGCTGCTCTTTTTAGCACCCGCGCACGGATTTGTGCGAAAACGCGTTTTAAGCATGCACATGCATCTTTTGGTAGACGAGATTGAAGTTTTCTGCAAAACCACAAGATGTGCATGCAAATGGTGCTTTTCGCAGAACGCGCACGTGGATTTCTCCCAAACAACGTGCTAAGCATGCCGATGCTGCTCTTTTTAGCACCCGCGCACGGATTCGTGCGAAAACGCGTTTTAAGCATGCACATGCATCTTTTGGTAGACGCGGGTGAAGTTTTCTGCAAAACCACAAGATGCGCATGCAAATGGTGCTTATGGCAGAACGCGCACGCGGATTTCTACCAAACGACGTGCTAAGCATGCCGATGCTGCTCTTTTTAGCACCCGCGCACGGATTCGTGCGAAAACGCGTTTTAAGCATGCACATGCATCTTTTGGTAGACGAGATTGAAGCTTTCTGCAAAACCACAAGATGTGCATGCAAATGGTGCTTTTCGCAGAACGCCCACGTGGATTTCTACCAAACAACGTGCTAAGCATGCCGATGCTGCTCTTTTTAGCACCCGCGCACGGATTCGTGCGAAAACGCGTTTTAAGCATGCAAATGCATCTTTTGGTAGACGAGATTGAAGTTTTCTGCAAAACCACAAGATGTGCATGCAAATGGTGCTTTTCGCAGAACGCGCACGTGGATTTCTACCACACAACGTGCTAAGCATGCCGATGCTGCTCTTTTTAGCACCCGCGCACGGATTCGTGCGAAAACGCGTTTTAAGCATGCACATGCATCTTTTGGTAGACGCGGATGAAGGTTTCTGCAAAACCACAAGATGTGCATGCAAATGGTGCTTTTGGCAGAACGCGCACGTGGATTTCTACCAAACGACGTGCTAAGCATGCCGATGCTGCTCTTTTTAGCACCCGCGCACGGATTCGTGCGAAAACGCGTTTTAAGCATGCACATGCATCTTTTGGTAGACGAGATTGAAGTTTTCTGCAAAACCACAAGATGTGCATGCAAATGGTGCTTGTGGCAGAACGCGCACGTGGATTTCTACCAAACAACGTGCTAAGCATGCCGATGCTGCTCTTTTTAGCACCCGCGCACGGATTTGTGCGAAAACGCGTTTTAAGCATGCACATGCATCTTTTGGTAGACGAGATTGAAGTTTTCTGCAAAACCACAAGATGTGCATGCAAATGGTGCTTTTCGCAGAACGCGCACGTGGATTTCTCCCAAACAACGTGCTAAGCATGCCGATGCTGCTCTTTTTAGCACCCGCGCACGGATTCGTGCGAAAACGCGTTTTAAGCATGCACATGCATCTTTTGGTAGACGCGGGTGAAGTTTTCTGCAAAACCACAAGATGCGCATGCAAATGGTGCTTATGGCAGAACGCGCACGTGGATTTCTACCAAACGACGTGCTAAGCATGCCGATGCTGCTCTTTTTAGCACCCGCGCACGGATTCGTGCGAAAACGCGTTTTAAGCATGCACATGCATCTTTTGGTAGACGAGATTGAAGCTTTCTGCAAAACCACAAGATGTGCATGCAAATGGTGCTTTTCGCAGAACGCCCACGTGGATTTCTACCAAACAACGTGCTAAGCATGCCGATGCTGCTCTTTTTAGCACCCGCGCACGGATTCGTGCGAAAACGCGTTTTAAGCATGCAAATGCATCTTTTGGTAGACGAGATTGAAGTTTTCTGCAAAACCACAAGATGTGCATGCAAATGGTTCTTTTCGCAGAACGCGCACGTGGATTTCTACCAAACAACGTGCTAAGCATGCCGATGCTGCTCTTTTTAGCACCCGCGCACGGATTCGTGCGAAAACGCGTTTTAAGCATGCACATGCATCTTATGGTGGACGCGGATGAAGTTTTCTGCAAAACCACAAGATGTGCATGCAAATGGTGCTTTTCGCAGAACGCGCACGTGGATTTCTCCCAAACGACGTGCTAAGCATGCCGATGCTGCTCTTTTTAGCACCCGCGCACGGATTTGTGCGAAAACGCGTTTTAAGCATGCACATGCATCTTTTGGTAGACGAGATTGAAGTTTTCTGCAAAACCAAAAGATGTGCATGCAAATGGTGCTTTTCGCAGAACGCGCACGTGGATTTCTACCAAACAACGTGCTAAGCATGCCGATGGTGCTCTTTTTAGCACCCGCGCACGGATTCGTGCGAAAACGCGTTTTAAGCATGCACATGCATCTTTTGGTAGACGCGGATGAAGTTTTCTGCAAAACCACAAGATGTGCATGCAAATGGTGCTTTTGGCAGAACGCGCACGTTGATTTCTACCAAACGACGTGCTAAGCATGCCGATGCTGCTCTTTTTAGCACCCGCGTACGGATTCGTGCGAAAACGCGTTTTAAGCATGCACATGCATCTTTTGGTAGACGAGATTGAAGTTTTCTGCAAAACCACAAGATGTGCATGCAAATGGTGCTTTTCGCAGAACGCGCACGTGGATTTCTACCAAACGACGTGCTAAGCATGCCGATGCTGCTCTTTTTAGCACCCGCGCACGGATTCGTGCGAAAACGCGTTTTAAGCATGCACATGCATCTTTTGGTAGACGAGATTGAAGTTTTCTGCAAAACCACAAGATGTGCATGCAAATGGTGCTTGTGGCAGAACGCGCACGTGGATTTCTACCAAACAACGTGCTAAGCATGCCGATGCTGCTCTTTTTAGCACCCGCGCACGGATTTGTGCGAAAACGCGTTTTAAGCATGCACATGCATCTTTTGGTAGACGAGATTGAAGTTTTCTGCAAAACCACAAGATGTGCATGCAAATGGTGCTTTTCGCAGAACGCGCACGTGGATTTCTCCCAAACGACGTGCTAAGCATGCCGATGCTGCTCTTTTTAGCACCCGCGCACGGATTCGTGCGAAAACGCGTTTTAAGCATGCACATGCATCTTTTGGTAGACGAGATTGAAGTTTTCTGCAAAACCACAAGATGTGCATGCAAATGGTGCTTGTGGCAGAACGCGCACGTGGATTTCTACCAAACAACGTGCTAAGCATGCCGATGCTACTCTTTTTAGCACCCGCGCACGGATTTGTGCGAAAACGCGTTTTAAGCATGCACATGCATCTTTTGGTAGACGAGATTGAAGTTTTCTGCAAAACCACAAGATGTGCATGCAAATGGTGCTTTTCGCAGAACGCGCACGTGGATTTCTACCAAACGACGTGCTAAGCATGCCGATGCTGCTCTTTTTAGCACCCGCGCACGGATTCGTGCGAAAACGCGTTTTAAGCATGCACATGCATCTTTTGGTAGACGAGATTGAAGTTTTCTGCAAAACCACAAGATGTGCATGCAAATGGTGCTTGTGGCAGAACGCGCACGTGGATTTCTACCAAACGACGTTCTAAGCATGCCGATGCTGCTCTTTTTAGCACCCGCGCACGGATTTGTGCGAAAACGCGTTTTAAGCATGCACATGCATCTTTTGGTAGACGAGATTGAAGTTTTCCTCAAAACCACAAGATGTGCATGCAAATGGTGCTTTTCGCAGAACGCGCACGTGGATTTCTACCAAACAACGTGCTAAGCATGCCGATGCTGCTCTTTTTAGCACCCGCGCACGGATTCGTGCGAAAACGCGTTTTAAGCATGCACATGCATCTTTTGGTAGACGCGGATGAAGTTTTCTGCAAAACCACAAGATGTGCATGCAAATGGTGCTTTTCGCAGAACGCGCACGTGGATTTCTACCAAACAACGTGCTAAGCATGCCGATGCTGCTCTTTTTAGCACCCGCGCACGGATTCGTGCGAAAACGCGTTTTAAGCATGCACATGCATCTCTTGGTAGACGCGGATGAAGTTTTCTGCAAAACCACAAGATGTGCATGCAAATGGTGCTTTTGGCAGAATGCGCACGTGGATTTCTACCAAACGACGTGCTAAGCATGCCGATGCTGCTCTTTTTAGCACCCGCGCACGGATTCGTGCGAAAACGCGTTTTAAGCATGCACATGCATCTTTTGGTAGACGCGGATGAAGTTTTCTGCAAAACCACAAGATGTGCATGCAAATGGTGCTCTTGGCAGAACGCGCACGTGGATTTCTACCAAACGACGTGCTAAGCATGCCGATGCTGCTCTTTTTAGCACCCGCGCACGGATTTGTGCGAAAACGCGTTTTAAGCATGCACATGCATCTTTTGGTAGACGCGGATGAAGTTTTCGGCAAAACCACAATATGTGCATGCAAATGGTGCTTTTGGCAGAACGCGCACGTGGATTTCTACCAAACGACGTGCTAAGCATGCCGATGCTGCTCTTTTTAGCACCCGCGCACGGATTTGTGCGAAAACGCGTTTTAACCATGCACATGCATCTTTTGGTAGACGAGATTGAAGTTTTCTGCAAAACCACAAGATGTGCGTGCAAATGGTGCTTTTCGCAGAACGCGCACGTGGATTTCTCCCAAACAACGTGCTAAGCATGCCGATGCTGCTCTATTTAGCACCCGCGCACGGATTCGTGCGAAAACGCGTTTTAAGCATGCACATGCATCTTTTGCTAGACGCGGGTGAAGTTTTCTGCAAAACCACAAGATGCGCATGCAAATGCTGCTTTTGGCAGAACGCGCACGTGGATTTCTACCAAACGACGTGCTAAGCATGCCGATGCTGCTCTTTTTAGCAACCGCGCACGGATTCGTGCGAAAACGCGTTTTAAGCATGCACATGCATCTTTTGGTAGACGAGATTGAAGCTTTCTGCAAAACCACAAGATGTGCATGCAAATGGTGCTTTTCGCAGAACGCCCACGTGGATTTCTACCAAACAACGTGCTAAGCATGCCGATGCTGCTCTTTTTAGCACCCGCGCACGGATCGTGCGAAAACGCGTTTTAAGCATGCAAATGCATCTTTTGGTAGACGAGATTGAAGTTTTCTGCAAAACCACAAGATGTGCATGCAAATGGTGCTTTTCGCAGAACGCGCACGTGGATTTCTACCAAACAACGTGCTAAGCATGCCGATGCTGCTCTTTTTAGCACCCGGGCACGGATTCGTGCGAAAACGCGTTTTAAGCATGCACATGCATCTTATGGTAGACGCGGATGAAGTTTTCTGCAAAACCACAAGATGTGCATGCAAATGGTGCTTTTGGCAGAACGCGCACGTGGATTTCTACCAAACGACGTGCTAAGCATGCCGATGCTGCTCTTTTTAGCACCCGCGCACGGATTCGTGCGAAAACGCGTTTTAGGCATGCACATGCGTCTTTTGGTAGACGAGATTGAAGTTTTCTGCAAAACCACAAGATGTGCATGCAAATGGTGCTTTTCGCAGAACGCGCACGTGGATTTCTACCAAACAACGTGCTAAGCATGCCGATGCTGCTCTTTTTAGCACCCGCGCACGGATTCGTGCGAAAACGCGTTTTAAGCATGCACATGCATCTTTTGGTGGACGCGGATGAAGTTTTCTGCAAAACCACAAGATGTGCATGCAAATGGTGCTTTTCGCAGAACGCGCACGTGGATTTCTACCACACAACGTGCTAAGCATGCCGATGCTGCTCTTTTTAGCACCCGCGCACGGATTCGTGCGAAAACGCGTTTTAAGCATGCACATGCATCTTTTGGTAGACGCGGATGAAGGTTTCTGCAAAACCACAAGATGTGCATGCAAATGGTGCTTTTGGCAGAACGCGCACGTGGATTTCTTCCAAACGACGTGCTAAGCATGCCGATGCTGCTCTTTTTAGCACCCGCGCACGGATTCGTGCGAAAACGCGTTTTAAGCATGCACATGCATCTTTTGGTAGACGAGATTGAAGTTTTCTGCAAAACCACAAGATGTGCATGCAAATGGTGCTTGTGGCAGAACGCGCACGTGGATTTCTACCAAACAACGTGCTAAGCATGCCGATGCTGCTCTTTTTAGCACCCGCGCACGGATTTGTGCGAAAACGCGTTTTAAGCATGCACATGCATCTTTTGGTAGACGAGATTGAAGTTTTCTGCAAAACCACAAGATGTGCATGCAAATGGTGCTTTTCGCAGAACGCGCACGTGGATTTCTCCCAAACAACGTGCTAAGCATGCCGATGCTGCTCTTTTTAGCACCCGCGCACGGATTCGTGCGAAAACGCGTTTTAAGCATGCACATGCATCTTTTGGTAGACGCGGGTGAAGTTTTCTGCAAAACCACAAGATGCGCATGCAAATGGTGCTTATGGCAGAACGCGCACGTGGATTTCTACCAAACGACGTGCTAAGCATGCCGATGCTGCTCTTTTTAGCACCCGCGCACGGATTCGTGCGAAAACGCGTTTTAAGCATGCACATGCATCTTTTGGTAGACGAGATTGAAGCTTTCTGCAAAACCACAAGATGTGCATGCAAATGGTGCTTTTCGCAGAACGCCCACGTGGATTTCTACCAAACAACGTGCTAAGCATGCCGATGCTGCTCTTTTTAGCACCCGCGCACGGATCGTGCGAAAACGCGTTTTAAGCATGCAAATGCATCTTTTGGTAGACGAGATTGAAGTTTTCTGCAAAACCACAAGATGTGCATGCAAATGGTGCTTTTCGCAGAACGCGCACGTGGATTTCTACCAAACAACGTGCTAAGCATGCCGATGCTGCTCTTTTTAGCACCCGCGCACGGATTCGTGCGAAAACGCGTTTTAAGCATGCACATGCATCTTATGGTAGACGCGGATGAAGTTTTCTGCAAAACCACAAGATGTGCATGCAAATGGTGCTTTTGGCAGAACGCGCACGTGGATTTCTACCAAACGACGTGCTAAGCATGCCGATGCTGCTCTTTTTAGCACCCGCGCACGGATTCGTGCGAAAACGCGTTTTAGGCATGCACATGCATCTTTTGGTAGACGAGATTGAAGTTTTCTGCAAAACCACAAGATGTGCATGCAAATGGTGCTTTTCGCAGAACGCGCACGTGGATTTCTACCAAACAACGTGCTAAGCATGCCGATGCTGCTCTTTTTAGCACCCGCGCACGGATTCGTGCGAAAACGCGTTTTAAGCATGCACATGCATCTTTTGGTGGACGCGGATGAAGTTTTCTGCAAAACCACAAGATATGCATGCAAATGGTGGTTTTCGCAGAACGCGCACGTGGATTTCTACCACACAACGTGCTAAGCATGCCGATGCTGCTCTTTTTAGCACCCGCGCACGGATTCGTGCGAAAACGCGTTTTAACCATGCACATGCATCTTTTGGTAGACGCGGATGAAGGTTTCTGCAAAACCACAAGATGTGCATGCAAATGGTGCTTTTGGCAGAACGCGCACGTGGATTTCTACCAAACGACGTGCTAAGCATGCCGATGCTGCTCTTTTTAGCACCCGCGCACGGATTCGTGCGAAAACGCGTTTTAAGCATGCACATGCATCTTTTGGTAGACGAGATTGAAGTTTTCTGCAAAACCACAAGATGTGCATGCAAATGGTGCTTGTGGCAGAACGCGCACGTGGATTTCTACCAAACAACGTGCTAAGCATGCCGATGCTGCTCTTTTTAGCACCCGCGCACGGATTTGTGCGAAAACGCGTTTTAAGCATGCACATGCATCTTTTGGTAGACGAGATTGAAGTTTTCTGCAAAACCACAAGATGTGCATGCAAATGGTGCTTTTCGCAGAACGCGCACGTGGATTTCTCCCAAACAACGTGCTAAGCATGCCGATGCTGCTCTTTTTAGCACCCGCGCACGGATTCGTGCGAAAACGCGTTTTAAGCATGCACATGCATCTTTTGGTAGACGCGGGTGAAGTTTTCTGCAAAACCACAAGATGCGCATGCAAATGGTGCTTATGGCAGAACGCGCACGTGGATTTCTACCAAACGACGTGCTAAGCATGCCGATGCTGCTCTTTTTAGCACCCGCGCACGGATTCGTGCGAAAACGCGTTTTAAGCATGCACATGCATCTTTTGGTAGACGAGATTGAAGCTTTCTGCAAAACCACAAGATGTGCATGCAAATGGTGCTTTTCGCAGAACGCCCACGTGGATTTCTACCAAACAACGTGCTAAGCATGCCGATGCTGCTCTTTTTAGCACCCGCGCACGGATTCGTGCGAAAACGCGTTTTAAGCATGCAAATGCATCTTTTGGTAGACGAGATTGAAGTTTTCTGCAAAACCACAAGATGTGCATGCAAATGGTTCTTTTCGCAGAACGCGCACGTGGATTTCTACCAAACAACGTGCTAAGCATGCCGATGCTGCTCTTTTTAGCACCCGCGCACGGATTCGTGCGAAAACGCGTTTTAAGCATGCACATGCATCTTATGGTAGACGCGGATGAAGTTTTCTGCAAAACCACAAGATGTGCATGCAAATGGTGCTTTTCGCAGAACGCGCACGTGGATTTCTCCCAAACGACGTGCTAAGCATGCCGATGCTGCTCTTTTTAGCACCCGCGCACGGATTTGTGCGAAAACGCGTTTTAAGCATGCACATGCATCTTTTGGTAGACGAGATTGAAGTTTTCTGCAAAACCAAAAGATGTGCATGCAAATGGTGCTTTTCGCAGAACGCGCACGTGGATTTCTACCAAACAACGTGCTAAGCATGCCGATGGTGCTCTTTTTAGCACCCGCGCACGGATTCGTGCGAAAACGCGTTTTAAGCATGCACATGCATCTTTTGGTAGACGCGGATGAAGTTTTCTGCAAAACCACAAGATGTGCATGCAAATGGTGCTTTTGGCAGAACGCGCACGTTGATTTCTACCAAACGACGTGCTAAGCATGCCGATGCTGCTCTTTTTAGCACCCGCGTACGGATTCGTGCGAAAACGCGTTTTAAGCATGCACATGCATCTTTTGGTAGACGAGATTGAAGTTTTCTGCAAAACCACAAGATGTGCATGCAAATGGTGCTTTTCGCAGAACGCGCACGTGGATTTCTACCAAACGACGTGCTAAGCATGCCGATGCTGCTCTTTTTAGCACCCGCGCACGGATTCGTGCGAAAACGCGTTTTAAGCATGCACATGCATCTTTTGGTAGACGAGATTGAAGTTTTCTGCAAAACCACAAGATGTGCATGCAAATGGTGCTTGTGGCAGAACGCGCACGTGGATTTCTACCAAACAACGTGCTAAGCATGCCGATGCTGCTCTTTTTAGCACCCGCGCACGGATTTGTGCGAAAACGCGTTTTAAGCATGCACATGCATCTTTTGGTAGACGAGATTGAAGTTTTCTGCAAAACCACAAGATGTGCATGCAAATGGTGCTTTTCGCAGAACGCGCACGTGGATTTCTCCCAAACAACGTGCTAAGCATGCCGATGCTGCTCTTTTTAGCACCCGCGCACGGATTCGTGCGAAAACGCGTTTTAAGCATGCACATGCATCTTTTGGTAGACGCGGGTGAAGTTTTCTGCAAAACCACAAGATGCGCATGCAAATGGTGCTTATGGCAGAACGCGCACGTGGATTTCTACCAAACGACGTGCTAAGCATGCCGATGCTGCTCTTTTTAGCACCCGCGCACGGATTCGTGCGAAAACGCGCTTTAAGCATGCACATGCATCTTTTGGTAGACGAGATTGAAGCTTTCTGCAAAACCACAAGATGTGCATGCAAATGGTGCTTTTCGCAGAACGCCCACGTGGATTTCTACCAAACAACGTGCTAAGCATGCCGATGCTGCTCTTTTTAGCACCCGCGCACGGATTCGTGCGAAAACGCGTTTTAAGCATGCAAATGCATCTTTTGGTAGACGAGATTGAAGTTTTCTGCAAAACCACAAGATGTGCATGCAAATGGTTCTTTTCGCAGAACGCGCACGTGGATTTCTACCAAACAACGTGCTAAGCATGCCGATGCTGCTCTTTTTAGCACCCGCGCACGGATTCGTGCGAAAACGCGTTTTAAGCATGCGCATGCATCTTATGGTAGACGCGGATGAAGTTTTCTGCAAAACCACAAGATGTGCATGCAAATGGTGCTTTTCGCAGAACGCGCACGTGGATTTCTCCCAAACGACGTGCTAAGCATGCCGATGCTGCTCTTTTTAGCACCCGCGCACGGATTTGTGCGAAAACGCGTTTTAAGCATGCACATGCATCTTTTGGTAGACGAGATTGAAGTTTTCTGCAAAACCAAAAGATGTGCATGCAAATGGTGCTTTTCGCAGAACGCGCACGTGGATTTCTACCAAACAACGTGCTAAGCATGCCGATGGTGCTCTTTTTAGCACCCGCGCACGGATTCGTGCGAAAACGCGTTTTAAGCATGCACATGCATCTTTTGGTAGACGCGGATGAAGTTTTCTGCAAAACCACAAGATGTGCATGCAAATGGTGCTTTTGGCAGAACGCGCACGTTGATTTCTACCAAACGACGTGCTAAGCATGCCGATGCTGCTCTTTTTAGCACCCGCGTACGGATTCGTGCGAAAACGCGTTTTAAGCATGCACATGCATCTTTTGGTAGACGAGATTGAAGTTTTCTGCAAAACCACAAGATGTGCATGCAAATGGTGCTTTTCGCAGAACGCGCACGTGGATTTCTACCAAACGACGTGCTAAGCATGCCGATGCTGCTCTTTTTAGCACCCGCGCACGGATTCGTGCGAAAACGCGTTTTAAGCATGCACATGCATCTTTTGGTAGACGAGATTGAAGTTTTCTGCAAAACCACAAGATGTGCATGCAAATGGTGCTTGTGGCAGAACGCGCACGTGGATTTCTACCAAACAACGTGCTAAGCATGCCGATGCTGCTCTTTTTAGCACCCGCGCACGGATTTGTGCGAAAACGTGTTTTAAGCATGCACATGCATCTTTTGGTAGACGAGATTGAAGTTTTCTGCAAAACCACAAGATGTGCATGCAAATGGTGCTTTTCGCAGAACGCGCACGTGGATTTCTCCCAAACGACGTGCTAAGCATGCCGATGCTGCTCTTTTTAGCACCCGCGCACGGATTCGTGCGAAAACGCGTTTTAAGCATGCACATGCATCTTTTGGTAGACGAGATTGAAGTTTTCTGCAAAACCACAAGATGTGCATGCAAATGGTGCTTGTGGCAGAACGCGCACGTGGATTTCTACCAAACAACGTGCTAAGCATGCCGATGCTGCTCTTTTTAGCACCCGCGCACGGATTTGTGCGAAAACGCGTTTTAAGCATGCACATGCATCTTTTGGTAGACGAGATTGAAGTTTTCTGCAAAACCACAAGATGTGCATGCAAATGGTGCTTTTCGCAGAACGCGCACGTGGATTTCTACCAAACGACGTGCTAAGCATGCCGATGCTGCTCTTTTTAGCACCCGCGCACGGATTCGTGCGAAAACGCGTTTTAAGCATGCACATGCATCTTTTGGTAGACGAGATTGAAGTTTTCTGCAAAACCACAAGATGTGCATGCAAATGGTGCTTGTGGCAGAACGCGCACGTGGATTTCTACCAAACGACGTTCTAAGCATGCCGATGCTGCTCTTTTTAGCACCCGCGCACGGATTCGTGCGAAAACGCGTTTTAAGCATGCACATGCATCTTTTGGTAGACGAGATTGAAGCTTTCTGCAAAACCACAAGATGTGCATGCAAATGGTGCTTTTCGCAGAACGCCCACGTGGATTTCTACCAAACAACGTGCTAAGCATGCCGATGCTGCTCTTTTTAGCACCCGCGCACGGATTCGTGCGAAAACGCGTTTTAAGCATGCAAATGCATCTTTTGGTAGACGAGATTGAAGTTTTCTGCAAAACCACAAGATGTGCATGCAAATGGTTCTTTTCGCAGAACGCGCACGTGGATTTCTACCAAACAACGTGCTAAGCATGCCGATGCTGCTCTTTTTAGCACCCGCGCACGGATTCGTGCGAAAACGCGTTTTAAGCATGCACATGCATCTTATGGTGGACGCGGATGAAGTTTTCTGCAAAACCACAAGATGGGCATGCAAATGGTGCTTTTCGCAGAACGCGCACGTGGATTTCTCCCAAACGACGTGCTAAGCATGCCGATGCTGCTCTTTTTAGCACCCGCGCACGGATTTGTGCGAAAACGCGTTTTAAGCATGCACATGCATCTTTTGGTAGACGAGATTGAAGTTTTCTGCAAAACCAAAAGATGTGCATGCAAATGGTGCTTTTCGCAGAACGCGCACGTGGATTTCTACCAAACAACGTGCTAAGCATGCCGATGGTGCTCTTTTTAGCACCCGCGCACGGATTCGTGCGAAAACGCGTTTTAAGCATGCACATGCATCTTTTGGTAGACGCGGATGAAGTTTTCTGCAAAACCACAAGATGTGCATGCAAATGGTGCTTTTGGCAGAACGCGCACGTTGATTTCTAGCAAACGACGTGCTAAGCATGCCGATGCTGCTCTTTTTAGCACCCGCGTACGGATTCGTGCGAAAACGCGTTTTAAGCATGCACATGCATCTTTTGGTAGACGAGATTGAAGTTTTCTGCAAAACCACAAGATGTGCATGCAAATGGTGCTTTTCGCAGAACGCGCACGTGGATTTCTACCAAACGACGTGCTAAGCATGCCGATGCTGCTCTTTTTAGCACCCGCGCACGGATTCGTGCGAAAACGCGTTTTAAGCATGCACATGCATCTTTTGGTTGACGAGATTGAAGTTTTCTGCAAAACCACAAGATGTGCATGCAAATGGTGCTTGTGGCAGAACGCGCACGTGGATTTCTACCAAACAACGTGCTAAGCATGCCGATGCTACTCTTTTTAGCACCCGCGCACGGATTTGTGCGAAAACGCGTTTTAAGCATGCACATGCATCTTTTGGTAGACGAGATTGAAGTTTTCTGCAAAACCACAAGATGTGCATGCAAATGGTGCTTTTCGCAGAACGCGCACGTGGATTTCTACCAAACGACGTGCTAAGCATGCCGATGCTGCTCTTTTTAGCACCCGCGCACGGATTCGTGCGAAAACGCGTTTTAAGCATGCACATGCATCTTTTGGTAGACGAGATTGAAGTTTTCTGCAAAACCACAAGATGTGCATGCAAATGGTGCTTGTGGCAGAACGCGCACGTGGATTTCTACCAAACGACGTTCTAAGCATGCCGATGCTGCTCTTTTTAGCACCCGCGCACGGATTTGTGCGAAAACGCGTTTTAAGCATGCACATGCATCTTTTGGTAGACGAGATTGAAGTTTTCCTCAAAACCACAAGATGTGCATGCAAATGGTGCTTTTCGCAGAACGCGCACGTGGATTTCTACCAAACAACGTGCTAAGCATGCCGATGCTGCTCTTTTTAGCACCCGCGCACGGATTCGTGCGAAAACGCGTTTTAAGCATGCACATGCATCTTTTGGTAGACGCGGATGAAGTTTTCTGCAAAACCACAAGATGTGCATGCAAATGGTGCTTTTCGCAGAACGCGCACGTGGATTTCTACCAAACAACATGCTAAGCATGCCGATGCTGCTCTTTTTAGCACCCGCGCACGGATTCGTGCGAAAACGCGTTTTAAGCATGCACATGCATCTCTTGGTAGACGCGGATGAAGTTTTCTGCAAAACCACAAGATGTGCATGCAAATGGTGCTCTTGGCAGAACGCGCACGTGGATTTCTACCAAACGACGTGCTAAGCATGCCGATGCTGCTCTTTTTAGCACCCGCGCACGGATTTGTGCGAAAACGCGTTTTAAGCATGCACATGCATCTTTTGGTAGACGCGGATGAAGTTTTCGGCAAAACCACAAGATGTGCATGCAAATGGTGCTTTTGGCAGAACGCGCACGTGGATTTCTACCAAACGACGTGCTAAGCATGCCGATGCTGCTCTTTTTAGCAACCGCGCACGGATTCGTAAGAAAACGCGTTTTAAGCATGCACATGCATCTTTTGGTAGACGAGATTGAAGCTTTCTGCAAAACCACAAGATGTGCATGCAAATGGTGCTTTTCGCAGAACGCCCACGTGGATTTCTACCAAACAACGTGCTAAGCATGCCGATGCTGCTCTTTTTAGCACCCGCGCACGGATCGTGCGAAAACGCGTTTTAAGCATGCAAATGCATCTTTTGGTAGACGAGATTGAAGTTTTCTGCAAAACCACAAGATGTGCATGCAAATGGTGCTTTTCGCAGAACGCGCACGTGGATTTCTACCAAACAACGTGCTAAGCATGCCGATGCTGCTCTTTTTAGCACCCGCGCACGGATTCGTGCGAAAACGCGTTTTAACCATGCACATGCATCTTATGGTAGACGCGGATGAAGTTTTCTGCAAAACCACAAGATGTGCATGCAAATGGTGCTTTTGGCAGAACGCGCACGTGGATTTCTACCAAACGACGTGCTAAGCATGCCGATGCTGCTCTTTTTAGCACCCGCGCACGGATTCGTGCGAAAACGCGTTTTAGGCATGCACATGCATCTTTTGGTAGACGAGATTGAAGTTTTCTGCAAAACCACAAGATGTGCATGCAAATGGTGCTTTTCGCAGAACGCGCACGTGGATTTCTACCAAACAACGTGCTAAGGATGCCGATGCTGCTCTTTTTAGCACCCGCGCACGGATTCGTGCGAAAACGCGTTTTAAGCATGCACATGCATCTTTTGGTGGACGCGGATGAAGTTTTCTGCAAAACCACAAGATGTGCATGCAAATGGTGCTTTTCGCAGAACGCGCACGTGGATTTCTACCACACAACGTGCTAAGCATGCCGATGCTGCTCTTTTTAGCACCCGCGCACGGATTCGTGCGAAAACGCGTTTTAAGCATGCAATGCATCTTTTGGTAGACGCGGATGAAGGTTTCTGCAAAACCACAAGATGTGCATGCAAATGGTGCTTTTGGCAGAACGCGCACGTGGATTTCTACCAAACGACGTGCTAAGCATGCCGATGCTGCTCTTTTTAGCACCCGCGCACGGATTCGTGCGAAAACGCGTTTTAAGCATGCACATGCATCTTTTGGTAGACGAGATTGAAGTTTTCTGCAAAACCACAAGATGTGCATGCAAATGGTGCTTTTCGCAGAACGCGCACGTGGATTTCTCCCAAACAACGTGCTAAGCATGCCGATGCTGCTCTTTTTAGCACCCGCGCACGGATTCGTGCGAAAACGCGTTTTAAGCATGCACATGCATCTTATGGTAGACGCGGATGAAGTTTTCTGCAAAACCACAAGATGTGCATGCAAATGGTGCTTTTGGCAGAACGCGCACGTGGATTTCTACCAAACGACGTGCTAAGCATGCCGATGCTGCTCTTTTTAGCACCCGCGCACGGATTCGTGCGAAAACGCGTTTTAGGCATGCACATGCATCTTTTGGTAGACGAGATTGAAGTTTTCTGCAAAACCACAAGATGTGCATGCAAATGGTGCTTTTCGCAGAACGCGCACGTGGATTTCTACCAAACAACGTGCTAAGCATGCCGATGCTGCTCTTTTTAGCACCCGCGCACGGATTCGTGCGAAAACGCGTTTTAAGCATGCACATGCATCTTTTGGTGGACGCGGATGAAGTTTTCTGCAAAACCACAAGATGTGCATGCAAATGGTGGTTTTCGCAGAACGCGCACGTGGATTTCTACCACACAACGTGCTAAGCATGCCGATGCTGCTCTTTTTAGCACCCGCGCACGGATTCGTGCGAAAACGCGTTTTAAGCATGCACATGCATCTTTTGGTAGACGCGGATGAAGGTTTCTGCAAAACCACAAGATGTGCATGCAAATGGTGCTTTTGGCAGAACGCGCACGTGGATTTCTACCAAACGACGTGCTAAGCATGCCGATGCTGCTCTTTTTAGCACCCGCGCACGGATTCGTGCGAAAACGCGTTTTAAGCATGCACATGCATCTTTTGGTAGACGCGGGTGAAGTTTTCTGCAAAACCACAAGATGCGCATGCAAATGGTGCTTATGGCAGAACGCGCACGTGGATTTCTACCAAACGACGTGCTAAGCATGCCGATGCTGCTCTTTTTAGCACCCGCGCACGGATTCGTGCGAAAACGCGTTTTAAGCATGCACATGCATCTTTTGGTAGACGAGATTGAAGCTTTCTGCAAAACCACAAGATGTGCATGCAAATGGTGCTTTTCGCAGAACGCCCACGTGGATTTCTACCAAACAACGTGCTAAGCATGCCGATGCTGCTCTTTTTAGCACCCGCGCACGGATTCGTGCGAAAACGCGTTTTAAGCATGCAAATGCATCTTTTGGTAGACGAGATTGAAGTTTTCTGCAAAACCACAAGATGTGCATGCAAATGGTTCTTTTCGCTGAACGCGCACGTGGATTTCTACCAAACAACGTGCTAAGCATGCCGATGCTGCTCTTTTTAGCACCCGCGCACGGATTCGTGCGAAAACGCGTTTTAAGCATGCACATGCATCTTATGGTAGACGCGGATGAAGTTTTCTGCAAAACCACAAGATGTGCATGCAAATGGTGCTTTTCGCAGAACGCGCACGTGGATTTCTCCCAAACGACGTGCTAAGCATGCCGATGCTGCTCTTTTTAGCACCCGCGCACGGATTTGTGCGAAAACGCGTTTTAAGCATGCACATGCATCTTTTGGTAGACGAGATTGAAGTTTTCTGCAAAACCAAAAGATGTGCATGCAAATGGTGCTTTTCGCAGAACGCGCACGTGGATTTCTACCAAACAACGTGCTAAGCATGCCGATGGTGCTCTTTTTAGCACCCGCGCACGGATTCGTGCGAAAACGCGTTTTAAGCATGCACATGCATCTTTTGGTAGACGCGGATGAAGTTTTCTGCAAAACCACAAGATGTGCATGCAAATGGTGCTTTTGGCAGAACGCGCACGTTGATTTCTACCAAACGACGTGCTAAGCATGCCGATGCTGCTCTTTTTAGCACCCGCGTACGGATTCGTGCGAAAACGCGTTTTAAGCATGCACATGCATCTTTTGGTAGACGAGATTGAAGTTTTCTGCAAAACCACAAGATGTGCATGCAAATGGTGCTTTTCGCAGAACGCGCACGTGGATTTCTACCAAACGACGTGCTAAGCATGCCGATGCTGCTCTTTTTAGCACCCGCGCACGGATTCGTGCGAAAACGCGTTTTAAGCATGCACATGCATCTTTTGGTAGACGAGATTGAAGTTTTCTGCAAAACCACAAGATGTGCATGCAAATGGTGCTTGTGGCAGAACGCGCACGTGGATTTCTACCAAACAACGTGCTAAGCATGCCGATGCTGCTCTTTTTAGCACCCGCGCACGGATTTGTGCGAAAACGTGTTTTAAGCATGCACATGCATCTTTTGGTAGACGAGATTGAAGTTTTCTGCAAAACCACAAGATGTGCATGCAAATGGTGCTTTTCGCAGAACGCGCACGTGGATTTCTCCCAAACGACGTGCTAAGCATGCCGATGCTGCTCTTTTTAGCACCCGCGCACGGATTCGTGCGAAAACGCGTTTTAAGCATGCACATGCATCTTTTGGTAGACGAGATTGAAGTTTTCTGCAAAACCACAAGATGTGCATGCAAATGGTGCTTGTGGCAGAACGCGCACGTGGATTTCTACCAAACAACGTGCTAAGCATGCCGATGCTGCTCTTTTTAGCACCCGCGCACGGATTTGTGCGAAAACGCGTTTTAAGCATGCACATGCATCTTTTGGTAGACGAGATTGAAGTTTTCTGCAAAACCACAAGATGTGCATGCAAATGGTGCTTTTCGCAGAACGCGCACGTGGATTTCTACCAAACGACGTGCTAAGCATGCCGATGCTGCTCTTTTTAGCACCCGCGCACGGATTCGTGCGAAAACGCGTTTTAAGCATGCACATGCATCTTTTGGTAGACGAGATTGAAGTTTTCTGCAAAACCACAAGATGTGCATGCAAATGGTGCTTGTGGCAGAACGCGCACGTGGATTTCTACCAAACGACGTTCTAAGCATGCCGATGCTGCTCTTTTTAGCACCCGCGCACGGATTTGTGCGAAAACGCGTTTTAAGCATGCACATGCATCTTTTGGTAGACGAGATTGAAGTTTTCTGCAAAACCACAAGATGTGCATGCAAATGGTGCTTTTCGCAGAACGCGCACGTGGACTTCTACCAAACAACGTGATAAGCATGCCGATGCTGCTCTTTTTAGCACCCGCGCACGGATTCGTGCGAAAACGCGTTTTAAGCATGCACATGCATCTCTTGGTAGACGCGGATGAAGTTTTCTGCAAAACCACAAGATGTGCATGCAAATGGTGCTTTTGGCAGAACGCGCACGTGGATTTCTACCAAACGACGTGCTAAGCATGCCGATGCTGCTCTTTTTAGCACCCGCGCACGGATTCGTGCGAAAACGCGTTTTAAGCATGCACATGCATCTTTTGGTAGACGCGGATGAAGTTTTCTGCAAAACCACAAGATGTGCATGCAAATGGTGCTTTTGGCAGAACGCGCACGTTGATTTCTACCAAACGACGTGCTAAGCATGCCGATGCTGCTCTTTTTAGCACCCGCGTACGGATTCGTGCGAAAACGCGTTTTAAGCATGCACATGCATCTTTTGGTAGACGAGATTGAAGTTTTCTGCAAAACCACAAGATGTGCATGCAAATGGTGCTTTTCGCAGAACGCGCACGTGGATTTCTACCAAACGACGTGCTAAGCATGCCGATGCTGCTCTTTTTAGCACCCGCGCACGGATTCGTGCGAAAACGCGTTTTAAGCATGCACATGCATCTTTTGGTAGACGAGATTGAAGTTTTCTGCAGAACCACAAGATGTCCACAACAGATCACCTTGTCCGCATCGAGACAAATATCCGCGATGCCTTTGTCCACAAGCAGTTTTTCCTGTCTGTATTTTTAGATATGGAGAAGGCATACGACACAACCTGGCGCTTTGGAATCCTCCGCGATCTGTCTGAAATGGGAGTTCGAGGCAACTTGCTATACACCATTCAGAGTTACCTCTCCAATCGCACGTTCCGTGTAAGACTTGGTAACGTTCTGTCCCGTCCATTTATGCAGGAGGCTGGTGTTCCACAAGGAGGTGTGCTCAGCTGCACTCTTTTTATAGTCAAAATGAACTCGATCCAGACTGCCATACCACGTAGTATGTTTTATTCTGTATATGTAGATGACATCCAGATAGGTTTTAAATCATGTAATCTAAGTATCTGTGAGCGACATGTACAGCTTTGCATAAATAAATTGTCTAAGTGGGCGGACGAAAATGGTTTTAGGCTAAATCCGAGAAAAAGTACGTGCGTCCTGTTCTCTAATAAAAGAGGTATACTGGCGGAACCAGTAATCAATCTCAATGGAGAACGGTTATCTGTGAGCTGTGAACACAAATTCTTAGGGATCCTTCTAGACAGTAAGCTAACCTTTGTGCCACACCTGAAGTATCTTAAGGCAAAGTGCCTCAAGACTATGAATCTTCTGAAGCTGCTGTCACGCACAGCTTGGGGAAGCGACAGGAGATGCCTAATAAAGTTGTACAAAAGCCTAATATTAACACGCCTTGACTATGGGGCCATAGTCTATAATTCTGCTGGACCTAGTACTCTAAGAATGCTAGATCCTGTCCACCACTTAGGCATCCGCCTTGCAACAGGCGCCTTTAGAACTAGTCCTGTGCAAAGCCTTTACGTCGAATCTAATGAATGGTCGCTGTACTACCAAAGGACATATTTGTGTCTTTCGTATGCCTTGAAGGTAAAATCAGCTGTGGATCATCCATGTCATTCAATTATTCACGACTCCTCCACGGCCAGGCTATTCCGTAACCGCCCAGGTGTCCGGCCTCCTCTGTCCCTCCGGTTGGAAGCACTGTCAGAAAAAACAGGAGTCTCTCTTTTAGAGAATGTCTTAATGGCCCCCTCTCGGCTTCCACCGCCTTGGGAGTGGCAAACTATCCAATGTGACATCTCCTTCTTAGAAATATCAAAACAAGCACCTGAGGCTCACATACAATCACATTTTCTTGAACTTAAAGAGAAGTATTCCTGTGACGAATATTACACAGATGCTTCGAAGTCTCCTGCTGGTGTTGCTTACGCAGCTCTCGGACCCTCATTTTCAACATCAGGGCCACTAAACCCACACACCAGTATCTTTACGGCAGAAGCATACGGTATACTTTCGGCTGTTAAACACATAAGGCGCAGAAATGTCGCTAAGGCTGTTGTCTTTACAGACTCACTAAGTGTCGTGAGAGCCCTGATTAGCCTACGAAAACATAAGAATCCCGTTTTGAATGCGCTGTATAGTTTGTTGTGCTCCGCATATATCTGCAACCAAGCGATTATTATATGCTGGGTACCTGGCCATAAAGGTATAAAAGGCAACGTAACTGCTGACGAAAACGCTACGTCAGTGAGTTTTAGCGACACAGATGGAAATATCCCCATTCCTGCCACAGACCTAAAGCCCTTTTTACGCCGTAAATTGAGGAAACATTGGCAATCAGAGTGGGATACACAAACATTGAATAAGTTACATATGATAAAACCAAGATTGCGGAGTTGGATAAGTGAGAAAACAGCACGGTACAAAGAAGTACTTCTTTGCCGATTAAGAATAGGACACACTTACAGTACTCACTCCTACGTATTGACTGGCGGGGATCCTCCTACTTGTAGTAGGTGCGGCGATGGCCTCACAGTCATCCATGCTCTTATCCAGTGCCCTGCAATAGAAACGGAGAGGAAAAAGTATTTCCCTTCTGCATACCGCGAAAATATACCTCTCCATCCTGCATTTTTTCTTAGTGACGAACCATTTTTCAAACTGCAAACAGTCTTAGATTTTTTAGAAGAAACCGACATCCTGAAAATCATTTGGCCAGGCAATTTTTAGCACGTGACTAACAGCCCTGCATTCAAGGGCTCTCTTAAAACTCTAGTGTCAGTGTTGTTTTATTGCACAGTGTTTTTACGACAGCCCATTGCCATAACCCACATCGCTGCCTAGTCACCTTCATTATTTTAGCAACTATATATTCTACTCCACTTACAGCTACAGATTTTAGGCCCTTTTACAGCCATGTGACATCTACCATAAGGAATTCATTGTGCACGCCATCCATAATACATCAACATTACCACTTGTCATGGCGCTCTTTGGCCAAACCTGGCCCTTGCGCCACCAAACACGACACATCATCATCAAAACCACAAGATGTGCATGCAAATGGTGCTTGTGGCAGAACGCGCACGTGGATTTCTACCAAACAACGTGCTAAGCATGCCGATGCTGCTCTTTTTAGCACCCGCGCACGGATTTGTGCGAAAACGTGTTTTAAGCATGCACATGCATCTTTTGGTAGACGAGATTGAAGTTTTCTGCAAAACCACAAGATGTGCATGCAAATGGTGCTTTTCGCAGAACGCGCACGTGGATTTCTCCCAAACGACGTGCTAAGCATGCCGATGCTGCTCTTTTTAGCACCCGCGCACGGATTCGTGCGAAAACGCGTTTTAAGCATGCACATGCATCTTTTGGTAGACGAGATTGAAGTTTTCTGCAAAACCACAAGATGTGCATGCAAATGGTGCTTGTGGCAGAACCCGCACGTGGATTTCTACCAAACAACGTGCTAAGCATGCCGATGCTGCTCTTTTTAGCACCCGCGCACGGATTTGTGCGAAAACGCGTTTTAAGCATGCACATGCATCTTTTGGTAGACGAGATTGAAGTTTTCTGCAAAACCACAAGATGTGCATGCAAATGGTGCTTTTCGCAGAACGCGCACGTGGATTTCTACCAAACGACGTGCTAAGCATGCCGATGCTGCTCTTTTTAGCACCCGCGCACGGATTCGTGCGAAAACGCGTTTTAAGCATGCACATGCATCTTTTGGTAGACGAGATTGAAGTTTTCTGCAAAACCACAAGATGTGCATGCAAATGGTGCTTGTGGCAGAACGCGCACGTGGATTTCTACCAAACGACGTTCTAAGCATGCCGATGCTGCTCTTTTTAGCACCCGCGCACGGATTTGTGCGAAAACGCGTTTTAAGCATGCACATGCATCTTTTGGTAGACGAGATTGAAGTTTTCTGCAAAACCACAAGATGTGCATGCAAATGGTGCTTTTCGCAGAACGCGCACGTGGACTTCTACCAAACAACGTGATAAGCATGCCGATGCTGCTCTTTTTAGCACCCGCGCACGGATTCGTGCGAAAACGCGTTTTAAGCATGCACATGCATCTCTTGGTAGACGCGGATGAAGTTTTCTGCAAAACCACAAGATGTGCATGCAAATGGTGCTTTTGGCAGAACGCGCACGTGGATTTCTACCAAACGACGTGCTAAGCATGCCGATGCTGCTCTTTTTAGCACCCGCGCACGGATTCGTGCGAAAACGCGTTTTAAGCATGCACATGCATCTTTTGGTAGACGCGGATGAAGTTTTCTGCAAAACCACAAGATGTGCATGCAAATGGTGCTCTTGGCAGAACGCGCACGTGGATTTCTACCAAACGACGTGCTAAGCATGCCGATGCTGCTCTTTTTAGCACCCGCGCACGGATTTGTGCGAAAACGCGTTTTAAGCATGCACATGCATCTTTTGGTAGACGCGGATGAAGTTTTCTGCAAAACCACAAGATGTGCATGCAAATGGTGCTTTTGGCAGAACGCGCACGTGGATTTCTACCAAACGACGTGCTAAGCATGCCGATGCTGCTCTTTTTAGCACCCGCGCACGGATTTGTGCGAAAACGCGTTTTAAGCATGCACATGCATCTTTTGGTAGACGAGATTGAAGTTTTCTGCAAAACCACAAGATGTGCGTGCAAATGGTGCTTTTGGCAGAACGCGCACGTGGATTTCTACCAAACAACGTGCTAAGCATGCCGATGCTGCTCTTTTTAGCACCCGCGCACGGATTCGTGCGAAAACGCGTTTTAAGCATGCACATGCATCTTTTGGTAGACGAGATTGAAGTTTTCTGCAAAACCACAAGATGTGCGTGCAAATGGTGCTTTTCGCAGAACGCGCACGTGGATTTCTCCCAAACAACGTGCTAAGCATGCCGATGCTGCTCTATTTAGCACCCGCGCACGGATTCGTGCGAAAACGCGTTTTAAGCATGCACATGCATCTTTTGGTAGACGCGGATGAAGTTTTCTGCAAAACCACAAGATGTGCATGCAAATGGTGCTTTTGGCAGAACGCGCACGTGGATTTCTACCAAACGACGTGCTAAGCATGCCGATGCTGCTCTTTTTAGCACCCGCGCACGGATTCGTGCGAAAACGCGTTTTAAGCATGCACATGCATCTTTTGGTAGACGCGGATGAAGTTTTCTGCAAAACCACAAGATGTGCATGCAAATGGTGCTCTTGGCAGAACGCGCACGTGGATTTCTACCAAACGACGTTCTAAGCATGCCGATGCTGCTCTTTTTAGCACCCGCGCACGGATTTGTGCGAAAACGCGTTTTAAGCATGCACATGCATCTTTTGGTAGACGCGGATGAAGTTTTCTGCAAAACCACAAGATGTGCATGCAAATGGTGCTTTTGGCAGAACGCGCACGTGGATTTCTACCAAACGACGTGCTAAGCATGCCGATGCTGCTCTTTTTAGCACCCGCGCACGGATTTGTGCGAAAACGCGTTTTAAGCATGCACATGCATCTTTTGGTAGACGAGATTGAAGTTTTCTGCAAAACCACAAGATGTGCATGCAAATGGTGCTTTTCGCAGAACGCGCACGTGGATTTCTACCAAACAACGTGCTAAGCATGCCGATGCTGCTCTTTTTAGCACCCGCGCACGGATTCGTGCGAAAACGCGTTTTAAGCATGCACATGCATCTTTTGGTAGACGAGATTGAAGTTTTCTGCAAAACCACAAGATGTGCGTGCAAATGGTGCTTTTCGCAGAACGCGCACGTGGATTTCTACCAAACAACGTGCTAAGCATGCCGATGCTGCTCTTTTTAGCACCCGCGCACGGATTCGTGCGAAAACGCGTTTTAAGCATGCACATGCATCTTTTGGTAGACGAGATTGAAGTTTTCTGCAAAACCACAAGATGTGCGTGCAAATGGTGCTTTTCGCAGAACGCGCACGTGGATTTCTCCCAAACAACGTGCTAAGCATGCCGATGCTGCTCTATTTAGCACCCGCGCACGGATTCGTGCGAAAACGCGTTTTAAGCATGCACATGCATCTTTTGGTAGACGCGGGTGAAGTTTTCTGCAAAACCACAAGATGCGCATGCAAATGGTGCTTTTGGCAGAACGCGCACGTGGATTTTTACCAAACGACGTGCTAAGCATGCCGATGCTGCTCTTTTTAGCACCCGCGCACGGATTCGTGCGAAAACGCGTTTTAAGCATGCACATGCATCTTTTGGTAGACGAGATTGAAGCTTTCTGCAAAACCACAAGATGTGCATGCAAATGGTGCTTTTCGCAGAACGCCCACGTGGATTTCTACCAAACAACGTGCTAAGCATGCCGATGCTGCTCTTTTTAGCACCCGCGCACGGATCGTGCGAAAACGCGTTTTAAGCATGCAAATGCATCTTTTGGTAGACGAGATTGAAGTTTTCTGCAAAACCACAAGATGTGCATGCAAATGGTGCTTGTGGCAGAACCCGCACGTGGATTTCTACCAAACAACGTGCTAAGCATGCCGATGCTGCTCTTTTTAGCACCCGCGCACGGATTTGTGCGAAAACGCGTTTTAAGCATGCACATGCATCTTTTGGTAGACGAGATTGAAGTTTTCTGCAAAACCACAAGATGTGCATGCAAATGGTGCTTTTCGCAGAACGCGCACGTGGATTTCTACCAAACGACGTGCTAAGCATGCCGATGCTGCTCTTTTTAGCACCCGCGCACGGATTCGTGCGAAAACGCGTTTTAAGCATGCACATGCATCTTTTGGTAGACGAGATTGAAGTTTTCTGCAAAACCACAAGATGTGCATGCAAATGGTGCTTGTGGCAGAACGCGCACGTGGATTTCTACCAAACGACGTTCTAAGCATGCCGATGCTGCTCTTTTTAGCACCCGCGCACGGATTTGTGCGAAAACGCGTTTTAAGCATGCACATGCATCTTTTGGTAGACGAGATTGAAGTTTTCTGCAAAACCACAAGATGTGCATGCAAATGGTGCTTTTCGCAGAACGCGCACGTGGACTTCTACCAAACAACGTGCTAAGCATGCCGATGCTGCTCTTTTTAGCACCCGCGCACGGATTCGTGCGAAAACGCGTTTTAAGCATGCACATGCATCTTTTGGTAGACGAGATTGAAGTTTTCTGCAAAACCACAAGATGTGCGTGCAAATGGTGCTTTTCGCAGAACGCGCACGTGGATTTCTCCCAAACAACGTGCTAAGCATGCCGATGCTGCTCTATTTAGCACCCGCGCACGGATTCGTGCGAAAACGCGTTTTAAGCATGCACATGCATCTTTTGGTAGACGCGGATGAAGTTTTCTGCAAAACCACAAGATGTGCATGCAAATGGTGCTTTTGGCAGAACGCGCACGTGGATTTCTACCAAACGACGTGCTAAGCATGCCGATGCTGCTCTTTTTAGCACCCGCGCACGGATTCGTGCGAAAACGCGTTTTAAGCATGCACATGCATCTTTTGGTAGACGCGGATGAAGTTTTCTGCAAAACCACAAGATGTGCATGCAAATGGTGCTCTTGGCAGAACGCGCACGTGGATTTCTACCAAACGACGTTCTAAGCATGCCGATGCTGCTCTTTTTAGCACCCGCGCACGGATTTGTGCGAAAACGCGTTTTAAGCATGCACATGCATCTTTTGGTAGACGCGGATGAAGTTTTCTGCAAAACCACAAGATGTGCATGCAAATGGTGCTTTTGGCAGAACGCGCACGTGGATTTCTACCAAACGACGTGCTAAGCATGCCGATGCTGCTCTTTTTAGCACCCGCGCACGGATTTGTGCGAAAACGCGTTTTAAGCATGCACATGCATCTTTTGGTAGACGAGATTGAAGTTTTCTGCAAAACCACAAGATGTGCATGCAAATGGTGCTTTTCGCAGAACGCGCACGTGGATTTCTCCCAAACAACGTGCTAAGCATGCCGATGCTGCTCTATTTAGCACCCGCGCACGGATTCGTGCGAAAACGCGTTTTAAGCATGCACATGCATCTTTTGGTAGACGCGGATGAAGTTTTCTGCAAAACCACAAGATGTGCATGCAAATGGTGCTTTTGGCAGAACGCGCACGTGGATTTCTACCAAACGACGTGCTAAGCATGCCGATGCTGCTCTTTTTAGCACCCGCGCACGGATTCGTGCGAAAACGCGTTTTAAGCATGCACATGCATCTTTTGGTAGACGCGGATGAAGTTTTCTGCAAAACCACAAGATGTGCATGCAAATGGTGCTCTTGGCAGAACGCGCACGTGGATTTCTACCAAACGACGTTCTAAGCATGCCGATGCTGCTCTTTTTAGCACCCGCGCACGGATTTGTGCGAAAACGCGTTTTAAGCATGCACATGCATCTTTTGGTAGACGCGGATGAAGTTTTCTGCAAAACCACAAGATGTGCATGCAAATGGTGCTTTTGGCAGAACGCGCACGTGGATTTCTACCAAACGACGTGCTAAGCATGCCGATGCTGCTCTTTTTAGCACCCGCGCACGGATTTGTGCGAAAACGCGTTTTAAGCATGCACATGCATCTTTTGGTAGACGAGATTGAAGTTTTCTGCAAAACCACAAGATGTGCATGCAAATGGTGCTTTTCGCAGAACGCGCACGTGGATTTCTACCAAACAACGTGCTAAGCATGCCGATGCTGCTCTTTTTAGCACCCGCGCACGGATTCGTGCGAAAACGCGTTTTAAGCATGCACATGCATCTTTTGGTAGACGAGATTGAAGTTTTCTGCAAAACCACAAGATGTGCGTGCAAATGGTGCTTTTCGCAGAACGCGCACGTGGATTTCTCCCAAACAACGTGCTAAGCATGCCGATGCTGCTCTATTTAGCACCCGCGCACGGATTCGTGCGAAAACGCGTTTTAAGCATGCACATGCATCTTTTGGTAGACGCGGGTGAAGTTTTCTGCAAAACCACAAGATGCGCATGCAAATGGTGCTTTTGGCAGAACGCGCACGTGGATTTTTACCAAACGACGTGCTAAGCATGCCGATGCTGCTCTTTTTAGCACCCGCGCACGGATTCGTGCGAAAACGCGTTTTAAGCATGCACATGCATCTTTTGGTAGACGAGATTGAAGCTTTCTGCAAAACCACAAGATGTGCATGCAAATGGTGCTTTTCGCAGAACGCCCACGTGGATTTCTACCAAACAACGTGCTAAGCATGCCGATGCTGCTCTTTTTAGCACCCGCGCACGGATCGTGCGAAAACGCGTTTTAAGCATGCAAATGCATCTTTTGGTAGACGAGATTGAAGTTTTCTGCAAAACCACAAGATGTGCATGCAAATGGTGCTTTTCGCAGAACGCGCACGTGGATTTCTACCAAACAACGTGCTAAGCATGCCGATGCTGCTCTTTTTAGCACCCGCGCACGGATTCGTGCGAAAACGCGTTTTAAGCATGCACATGCATCTTATGGTAGACGCGGATGAAGTTTTCTGCAAAACCACAAGATGTGCATGCAAATGGTGCTTTTGGCAGAACGCGCACGTGGATTTCTACCAAACGACGTGCTAAGCATGCCGATGCTGCTCTTTTTAGCACCCGCGCACGGATTCGTGCGAAAACGCGTTTTAAGCATGCACATGCATCTTTTGGTAGACGAGATTGAAGTTTTCTGCAAAACCACAAGATGTGCATGCAAATGGTGCTTTTCGCAGAACGCGCACGTGGATTTCTACCAAACAACGTGCTAAGCATGCCGATGCTGCTCTTTTTAGCACCCGCGCACGGATTCGTGCGAAAACGCGTTTTAAGCATGCACATGCATCTTTTGGTAGACGCGGATGAAGTTTTCTGCAAAACCACAAGATGTGCATGCAAATGGTGCTTTTCGCAGAACGCGCACGTGGATTTCTACCACACAACGTGCTAAGCATGCCGATGCTGCTCTTTTTAGCACCCGCGCACGGATTCGTGCGAAAACGCGTTTTAAGCATGCACATGCATCTTTTGGTAGACGAGATTGAAGTTTTCTGCAAAACCACAAGATGTGCATGCAAATGGTGCTTTTCGCAGAACGCGCACGTGGATTTCTACCAAACAACGTGCTAAGCATGCCGATGCTGCTCTTTTTAGCACCCGCGCACGGATTCGTGCGAAAACGCGTTTTAAGCATGCACATGCATCTTATGGTAGATGCGGATGAAGTTTTCTGCAAAACCACAAGATGTGCATGCAAATGGTGCTTTTGGCAGAACGCGCACGTGGATTTCTACCAAAAGACGTGCTAAGCATGCCGATGCTGCTCTTTTTAGCACCCGCGCACGGATTCGTGCGAAAACGCAGTTTAAGCATGCACATGCATCTTTTGGTAGACGAGATTGAAGTTTTCTGCAAAACCACAAGATGTGCATGCAAATGGTGCTTTTCGCAGAACGCGCACGTGGATTTCTACCAAACAACGTGCTAAGCATGCCGATGCTGCTCTTTTTAGCACCCGCGCACGGATTCGTGCGAAAACGCGTTTTAAGCATGCACATGCATCTTTTGGTAGACGCGGATGAAGTTTTCTGCAAAACCACAAGATGTGCATGCAAATGGTGCTTTTCGCAGAACGCGCACGTGGATTTCTACCACACAACGTGCTAAGCATGCCGATGCTGCTCTTTTTAGCACCCGCGCACGGATTCGTGCGAAAACGCGTTTTAAGCATGCACATGCATCTTTTGGTAGACGCGGATGAAGTTTTCTGCAAAACCACAAGATGTGCATGCAAATGGTGCTTTTGGCAGAACGCGCACGTGGATTTCTACCAAACGACGTGCTAAGCATGCCGATGCTGCTCTTTTTAGCACCCGCGCACGGATTCGTGCGAAAACGCGTTTTAAGCATGCACATGCATCTTTTGGTAGACGAGATTGAAGCTTTCTGCAAAACCACAAGATGTGCATGCAAATGGTGCTTTTCGCAGAACGCCCACGTGGATTTCTACCACACAACGTGCTAAGCATGCCGATGCTGCTCTTTTTAGCACCCGCGCACGGATTCGTGCGAAAACGCGTTTTAAGCATGCACATGCATCTTTTGCTAGACGCGGGTGAAGTTTTCTGCAAAACCACAAGATGCGCATGCAAATGGTGCTTTTGGCAGAACGCGCACGTGGATTTCTACCAAACGACGTGCTAAGCATGCCGATGCTGCTCTTTTTAGCAACCGCGCACGGATTCGTGCGAAAACGCGTTTTAAGCATGCACATGCATCTTTTGGTAGACGAGATTGAAGCTTTCTGCAAAACCACAAGATGTGCATGCAAATGGTGCTTTTCGCAGAACGCCCACGTGGATTTCTACCAAACAACGTGCTAAGCATGCCGATGCTGCTCTTTTTAGCACCCGCGCACGGATCGTGCGAAAACGCGTTTTAAGCATGCAAATGCATCTTTTGGTAGACGAGATTGAAGTTTTCTGCAAAACCACAAGATGTGCATGCAAATGGTGCTTTTCGCAGAACGCGCACGTGGATTTCTACCAAACAACGTGCTAAGCATGCCGATGCTGCTCTTTTTAGCACCCGCGCACGGATTCGTGCGAAAACGCGTTTTAACCATGCACATGCATCTTATGGTAGACGCGGATGAAGTTTTCTGCAAAACCACAAGATGTGCATGCAAATGGTGCTTTTGGCAGAACGCGCACGTGGATTTCTACCAAACGACGTGCTAAGCATGCCGATGCTGCTCTTTTTAGCACCCGCGCACGGATTCGTGCGAAAACGCGTTTTAGGCATGCACATGCATCTTTTGGTAGACGAGATTGAAGTTTTCTGCAAAACCACAAGATGTGCATGCAAATGGTGCTTTTCGCAGAACGCGCACGTGGATTTCTACCAAACAACGTGCTAAGGATGCCGATGCTGCTCTTTTTAGCACCCGCGCACGGATTCGTGCGAAAACGCGTTTTAAGCATGCACATGCATCTTTTGGTGGACGCGGATGAAGTTTTCTGCAAAACCACAAGATGTGCATGCAAATGGTGCTTTTCGCAGAACGCGCACGTGGATTTCTACCACACAACGTGCTAAGCATGCCGATGCTGCTCTTTTTAGCACCCGCGCACGGATTCGTGCGAAAACGCGTTTTAAGCATGCAATGCATCTTTTGGTAGACGCGGATGAAGGTTTCTGCAAAACCACAAGATGTGCATGCAAATGGTGCTTTTGGCAGAACGCGCACGTGGATTTCTACCAAACGACGTGCTAAGCATGCCGATGCTGCTCTTTTTAGCACCCGCGCACGGATTCGTGCGAAAACGCGTTTTAAGCATGCACATGCATCTTTTGGTAGACGAGATTGAAGTTTTCTGCAAAACCACAAGATGTGCATGCAAATGGTGCTTGTGGCAGAACGCGCACGTGGATTTCTACCAAACAACGTGCTAAGCATGCCGATGCTGCTCTTTTTAGCACCCGCGCACGGATTTGTGCGAAAACGCGTTTTAAGCATGCACATGCATCTTTTGGTAGACGAGATTGAAGTTTTCTGCAAAACCACAAGATGTGCATGCAAATGGTGCTTTTCGCAGAACGCGCACGTGGATTTCTCCCAAACAACGTGCTAAGCATGCCGATGCTGCTCTTTTTAGCACCCGCGCACGGATTCGTGCGAAAACGCGTTTTAAGCATGCACATGCATCTTATGGTAGACGCGGATGAAGTTTTCTGCAAAACCACAAGATGTGCATGCAAATGGTGCTTTTGGCAGAACGCGCACGTGGATTTCTACCAAACGACGTGCTAAGCATGCCGATGCTGCTCTTTTTAGCACCCGCGCACGGATTCGTGCGAAAACGCGTTTTAGGCATGCACATGCATCTTTTGGTAGACGAGATTGAAGTTTTCTGCAAAACCACAAGATGTGCATGCAAATGGTGCTTTTCGCAGAACGCGCACGTGGATTTCTACCAAACAACGTGCTAAGCATGCCGATGCTGCTCTTTTTAGCACCCGCGCACGGATTCGTGCGAAAACGCGTTTTAAGCATGCACATGCATCTTTTGGTGGACGCGGATGAAGTTTTCTGCAAAACCACAAGATGTGCATGCAAATGGTGGTTTTCGCAGAACGCGCACGTGGATTTCTACCACACAACGTGCTAAGCATGCCGATGCTGCTCTTTTTAGCACCCGCGCACGGATTCGTGCGAAAACGCGTTTTAAGCATGCAATGCATCTTTTGGTAGACGCGGATGAAGGTTTCTGCAAAACCACAAGATGTGCATGCAAATGGTGCTTTTGGCAGAACGCGCACGTGGATTTCTACCAAACGACGTGCTAAGCATGCCGATGCTGCTCTTTTTAGCACCCGCGCACGGATTCGTGCGAAAACGCGTTTTAAGCATGCACATGCATCTTTTGGTAGACGAGATTGAAGTTTTCTGCAAAACCACAAGATGTGCATGCAAATGGTGCTTGTGGCAGAACGCGCACGTGGATTTCTACCAAACAACGTGCTAAGCATGCCGATGCTGCTCTTTTTAGCACCCGCGCACGGATTTGTGCGAAAACGCGTTTTAAGCATGCACATGCATCTTTTGGTAGACGAGATTGAAGTTTTCTGCAAAACCACAAGATGTGCATGCAAATGGTGCTTTTCGCAGAACGCGCACGTGGATTTCTCCCAAACAACGTGCTAAGCATGCCGATGCTGCTCTTTTTAGCACCCGCGCACGGATTCGTGCGAAAACGCGTTTTAAGCATGTACATGCATCTTATGGTAGACGCGGATGAAGTTTTCTGCAAAACCACAAGATGTGCATGCAAATGGTGCTTTTGGCAGAACGCGCACGTGGATTTCTACCAAACGACGTGCTAAGCATGCCGATGCTGCTCTTTTTAGCACCCGCGCACGGATTCGTGCGAAAACGCGTTTTAGGCATGCACATGCATCTTTTGGTAGACGAGATTGAAGTTTTCTGCAAAACCACAAGATGTGCATGCAAATGGTGCTTTTCGCAGAACGCGCACGTGGATTTCTACCAAACAACGTGCTAAGCATGCCGATGCTGCTCTTTTTAGCACCCGCGCACGGATTCGTGCGAAAACGCGTTTTAAGCATGCACATGCATCTTTTGGTGGACGCGGATGAAGTTTTCTGCAAAACCACAAGATGTGCATGCAAATGGTGGTTTTCGCAGAACGCGCACGTGGATTTCTACCACACAACGTGCTAAGCATGCCGATGCTGCTCTTTTTAGCACCCGCGCACGGATTCGTGCGAAAACGCGTTTTAAGCATGCACATGCATCTTTTGGTAGACGCGGATGAAGGTTTCTGCAAAACCACAAGATGTGCATGCAAATGGTGCTTTTGGCAGAACGCGCACGTGGATTTCTACCAAACGACGTGCTAAGCATGCCGATGCTGCTCTTTTTAGCACCCGCGCACGGATTCGTGCGAAAACGCGTTTTAAGCATGCACATGCATCTTTTGGTAGACGAGATTGAAGTTTTCTGCAAAACCACAAGATGTGCATGCAAATGGTGCTTGTGGCAGAACGCGCACGTGGATTTCTACCAAACAACGTGCTAAGCATGCCGATGCTGCTCTTTTTAGCACCCGCGCACGGATTTGTGCGAAAACGCGTTTTAAGCATGCACATGCATCTTTTGGTAGACGAGATTGAAGTTTTCTGCAAAACCACAAGATGTGCATGCAAATGGTGCTTTTCGCAGAACGCGCACGTGGATTTCTCCCAAACAACGTGCTAAGCATGCCGATGCTGCTCTTTTTAGCACCCGCGCACGGATTCGTGCGAAAACGCGTTTTAAGCATGCACATGCATCTTTTGGTAGACGCGGGTGAAGTTTTCTGCAAAACCACAAGATGCGCATGCAAATGGTGCTTATGGCAGAACGCGCACGTGGATTTCTACCAAACGACGTGCTAAGCATGCCGATGCTGCTCTTTTTAGCACCCGCGCACGGATTCGTGCGAAAACGCGTTTTAAGCATGCACATGCATCTTTTGGTAGACGAGATTGAAGCTTTCTGCAAAACCACAAGATGTGCATGCAAATGGTGCTTTTCGCAGAACGCCCACGTGGATTTCTACCAAACAACGTGCTAAGCATGCCGATGCTGCTCTTTTTAGCACCCGCGCACGGATTCGTGCGAAAACGCGTTTTAAGCATGCAAATGCATCTTTTGGTAGACGAGATTGAAGTTTTCTGCAAAACCACAAGATGTGCATGCAAATGGTTCTTTTCGCTGAACGCGCACGTGGATTTCTACCAAACAACGTGCTAAGCATGCCGATGCTGCTCTTTTTAGCACCCGCGCACGGATTCGTGCGAAAACGCGTTTTAAGCATGCACATGCATCTTATGGTAGACGCGGATGAAGTTTTCTGCAAAACCACAAGATGTGCATGCAAATGGTGCTTTTCGCAGAACGCGCACGTGGATTTCTCCCAAACGACGTGCTAAGCATGCCGATGCTGCTCTTTTTAGCACCCGCGCACGGATTTGTGCGAAAACGCGTTTTAAGCATGCACATGCATCTTTTGGTAGACGAGATTGAAGTTTTCTGCAAAACCAAAAGATGTGCATGCAAATGGTGCTTTTCGCAGAACGCGCACGTGGATTTCTACCAAACAACGTGCTAAGCATGCCGATGGTGCTCTTTTTAGCACCCGCGCACGGATTCGTGCGAAAACGCGTTTTAAGCATGCACATGCATCTTTTGGTAGACGCGGATGAAGTTTTCTGCAAAACCACAAGATGTGCATGCAAATGGTGCTTTTGGCAGAACGCGCACGTTGATTTCTACCAAACGACGTGCTAAGCATGCCGATGCTGCTCTTTTTAGCACCCGCGTACGGATTCGTGCGAAAACGCGTTTTAAGCATGCACATGCATCTTTTGGTAGACGAGATTGAAGTTTTCTGCAAAACCACAAGATGTGCATGCAAATGGTGCTTTTCGCAGAACGCGCACGTGGATTTCTACCAAACGACGTGCTAAGCATGCCGATGCTGCTCTTTTTAGCACCCGCGCACGGATTCGTGCGAAAACGCGTTTTAAGCATGCACATGCATCTTTTGGTAGACGAGATTGAAGTTTTCTGCAAAACCACAAGATGTGCATGCAAATGGTGCTTGTGGCAGAACGCGCACGTGGATTTCTACCAAACAACGTGCTAAGCATGCCGATGCTGCTCTTTTTAGCACCCGCGCACGGATTTGTGCGAAAACGTGTTTTAAGCATGCACATGCATCTTTTGGTAGACGAGATTGAAGTTTTCTGCAAAACCACAAGATGTGCATGCAAATGGTGCTTTTCGCAGAACGCGCACGTGGATTTCTCCCAAACGACGTGCTAAGCATGCCGATGCTGCTCTTTTTAGCACCCGCGCACGGATTCGTGCGAAAACGCGTTTTAAGCATGCACATGCATCTTTTGGTAGACGAGATTGAAGTTTTCTGCAAAACCACAAGATGTGCATGCAAATGGTGCTTGTGGCAGAACGCGCACGTGGATTTCTACCAAACAACGTGCTAAGCATGCCGATGCTGCTCTTTTTAGCACCCGCGCACGGATTTGTGCGAAAACGCGTTTTAAGCATGCACATGCATCTTTTGGTAGACGAGATTGAAGTTTTCTGCAAAACCACAAGATGTGCATGCAAATGGTGCTTTTCGCAGAACGCGCACGTGGATTTCTACCAAACGACGTGCTAAGCATGCCGATGCTGCTCTTTTTAGCACCCGCGCACGGATTCGTGCGAAAACGCGTTTTAAGCATGCACATGCATCTTTTGGTAGACGAGATTGAAGTTTTCTGCAAAACCACAAGATGTGCATGCAAATGGTGCTTGTGGCAGAACGCGCACGTGGATTTCTACCAAACGACGTTCTAAGCATGCCGATGCTGCTCTTTTTAGCACCCGCGCACGGATTTGTGCGAAAACGCGTTTTAAGCATGCACATGCATCTTTTGGTAGACGAGATTGAAGTTTTCTGCAAAACCACAAGATGTGCATGCAAATGGTGCTTTTCGCAGAACGCGCACGTGGACTTCTACCAAACAACGTGATAAGCATGCCGATGCTGCTCTTTTTAGCACCCGCGCACGGATTCGTGCGAAAACGCGTTTTAAGCATGCACATGCATCTCTTGGTAGACGCGGATGAAGTTTTCTGCAAAACCACAAGATGTGCATGCAAATGGTGCTTTTGGCAGAACGCGCACGTGGATTTCTACCAAACGACGTGCTAAGCATGCCGATGCTGCTCTTTTTAGCACCCGCGCACGGATTCGTGCGAAAACGCGTTTTAAGCATGCACATGCATCTTTTGGTAGACGCGGATGAAGTTTTCTGCAAAACCACAAGATGTGCATGCAAATGGTGCTTTTGGCAGAACGCGCACGTTGATTTCTACCAAACGACGTGCTAAGCATGCCGATGCTGCTCTTTTTAGCACCCGCGTACGGATTCGTGCGAAAACGCGTTTTAAGCATGCACATGCATCTTTTGGTAGACGAGATTGAAGTTTTCTGCAAAACCACAAGATGTGCATGCAAATGGTGCTTTTCGCAGAACGCGCACGTGGATTTCTACCAAACGACGTGCTAAGCATGCCGATGCTGCTCTTTTTAGCACCCGCGCACGGATTCGTGCGAAAACGCGTTTTAAGCATGCACATGCATCTTTTGGTAGACGAGATTGAAGTTTTCTGCAGAACCACAAGATGTCCACAACAGATCACCTTGTCCGCATCGAGACAAATATCCGCGATGCCTTTGTCCACAAGCAGTTTTTCCTGTCTGTATTTTTAGATATGGAGAAGGCATACGACACAACCTGGCGCTTTGGAATCCTCCGCGATCTGTCTGAAATGGGAGTTCGAGGCAACTTGCTATACACCATTCAGAGTTACCTCTCCAATCGCACGTTCCGTGTAAGACTTGGTAACGTTCTGTCCCGTCCATTTATGCAGGAGGCTGGTGTTCCACAAGGAGGTGTGCTCAGCTGCACTCTTTTTATAGTCAAAATGAACTCGATCCAGACTGCCATACCACGTAGTATGTTTTATTCTGTATATGTAGATGACATCCAGATAGGTTTTAAATCATGTAATCTAAGTATCTGTGAGCGACATGTACAGCTTTGCATAAATAAATTGTCTAAGTGGGCGGACGAAAATGGTTTTAGGCTAAATCCGAGAAAAAGTACGTGCGTCCTGTTCTCTAATAAAAGAGGTATACTGGCGGAACCAGTAATCAATCTCAATGGAGAACGGTTATCTGTGAGCTGTGAACACAAATTCTTAGGGATCCTTCTAGACAGTAAGCTAACCTTTGTGCCACACCTGAAGTATCTTAAGGCAAAGTGCCTCAAGACTATGAATCTTCTGAAGCTGCTGTCACGCACAGCTTGGGGAAGCGACAGGAGATGCCTAATAAAGTTGTACAAAAGCCTAATATTAACACGCCTTGACTATGGGGCCATAGTCTATAATTCTGCTGGACCTAGTACTCTAAGAATGCTAGATCCTGTCCACCACTTAGGCATCCGCCTTGCAACAGGCGCCTTTAGAACTAGTCCTGTGCAAAGCCTTTACGTCGAATCTAATGAATGGTCGCTGTACTACCAAAGGACATATTTGTGTCTTTCGTATGCCTTGAAGGTAAAATCAGCTGTGGATCATCCATGTCATTCAATTATTCACGACTCCTCCACGGCCAGGCTATTCCGTAACCGCCCAGGTGTCCGGCCTCCTCTGTCC